>NW_022279360.1:0-43454 GCF_000004195.4 Xenopus tropicalis
AGAGATCCATCGGGCTCCAGCAGATGTTAATATTTTCCCCTAAAAATTGTTTTGAAATAACAAAAAATAACTAAAACAACATTTAAAATGCAAACTGTTAAAGGGAATCTAAACCCAAAAAATTAAATGATGTAAACTTAAATCAACCTTCCTGGAAATATTTGACATTTACATTAATTTCTTATTTTAAATGGTTCATGAGATATTTCATTTTAAATTACTAATACCAAACTTTTGGCTCAATTAAGTCAGCAACCCAAGTGTTAAAGTGCAGGAAGTACAAGTAGTGCATAGAACAGTTATGGTGTGACAGTATGGGCCTTCAAAAAGCTTCCTAGCTGTATATTATAGGATGTATTTTTCTGGACTGCTGGTACCTGCAGTTTTCCAGATAAGGGTTTGTTCCATAATTTGGATCACCATATTTAAGTCTGTTAAATGTAATTTAAACATTAATAAATCCATTATGAATTACCACTAATACAGATCGATTAAGCTTAGTTGGGATCCCAATACTGTTTATTATACAGATAAAAATAAATCATTTTTAAAAAGTATATGGTTCAAATCTCTATGGGAGATCTTAAGTTGCAGCTTTCTAGATACAGGTATTGGACCCCTTATCCGGAAATCCATTATCCAGAAAGCTCCAACTTACGGAAAGCCTGTCTCCCATAGACGCCATTTCAATCAAGTAATTCAGATTTTTTTCTCTGTAAAAATAAAACTGTACCTGTACTTGATCCAACTAAGATATAAGTAATCCTTATTGATGCAAAAAAATCCTATTTGTATTTAATTAATGTTTTATTGGTTTTCAGTAGACTTAAGGTATGAAGATCCAAATTAAACGGAACAACCTTATCCGGAATACCCTTGTCCCGAGCATTCTGGATAACGGGTCCTATACCTGTAATAGGTTTTTTGGATAAGGGATAACATACCTGTAAAAAACTAAAAAAAACAGCTATACCTGTAATAGGTTTTTTTGGATAAGGATACCATACCTGTAAAAAACTAAAAAAAAACAGCTAATATCTAAAACAGATAAAACTACCTAAAACATAATGAACACTGAGTAAATTTCGATAAGTAAAGGTGGCCATACAGTTTAAGATCCACTCATTTGGCAAGGTCGACAAACAAGCAGACCTTTCCCTGATATGCTCAACCTACGGTGGGTGATACCAGAGCCGTAGGGCCAAGCGATCAAATTCCAACGGTATAGGAGCCATTGGAGCAAGGACCACATAAATGAGCCGATGCAGGGCAATCAAGCCTGCCCATCTGGCCAATTTTGGGCCTCTCCCACACTAGCTCCACATTAATGAAAGGAAAGAGTGCAAGTCAATCAGGTTATGAAGTGTCAGGCACAGTAATGATTTCAGTGATGGAGTCAGTTTCAGTATAAAAGTGTTTTTGTTTATGCAGGGAATTTCTAAACGTGATTCATGAAACAATTAATCAATATATTAAGGGGATTTAGCTGCTTTGCAACTGACAATACCTACCCTTCGTACTAATAGTGGAGATGGCATTTTCCATTTTCTAACATCCCATATGCGTATTGTTTTATCTCCAGATGCAGTGACAAATAAGTCTGGATTGTAAGGATGCCAGCAGAGTTGGTCTTACACTGTCCCCATGCCCACGGTAGTTATTTTCTTTGGTCTAAAAATAAATAAACACAATCAGAATGAAAGTAGAAATGCAATGTGAGTAGTCCAATAGATAGTAGTCCTGATGTGCCCTACTCAAGTTCCTTATTGTCTCTATTCTCCATTATATGTGGCATTGTTTGCATCCAGTTCAGCCCTAAGGGCTGTGACACACGAGGATCTCCCCAAAATGCCATTTCCACCAGCTAGAATGTAAAACCACTGGTGGGATGGCATACACCGGTGGCGCGATTTTGACAAAGTCACCCTTGACGGAGTCCTTTGCCTGCAGCAGTGCACTGGGGAAAAAAAAAAAGGCTGAGTTCTCCTTTCAAATTACCCATAATTCTGTAGGGTCTGAGACCAAGACCGGAGCATGCGCCTTAAAGAGATACTGACACCAGAAATGAAACCATTTTTACATCTGTCATAACATTGTCTTTGCATGCTATTTATAATTTTGCCATAAAAGTATTGCCCAATGCTTTTACATTCCCTATCTGATCCCCCATGTTCCTACTATGAGGGCTGCCATATTTGTCCAGCAGGAGGCCGTTAGCATTAGAAGCTGTAACTGACAGGCTGAGAAGGGACAGTCAGGCTGGCAAAACAGTCAGGTTTTGGGATTCAAGTAACAATTACTACAAAAGCAGCCCTATCAGCAAAAAATGATCAACACAACCTATAGCCAACTTTTTATGTAGATTTAGATTTGAAAAAGTTGTTTTTTTTCGTGTCAGTATCACTTTCAAGTCAGCAGCAGGATTGGTCAGCGTGAGCAAGAATGAGTCAGCAACATGCAGGGTAAAGGGACAGATTATGTTGCGCATGCACAGAGACACTGCAGACTCATAATCCATCATGTAATCAAGAAAAACATGGCGCGTGGCTTAGCGATACAGACCACGCAACAAAAAGAAGTGAATGTAAGTCAGGGAGGCACTTTTTACATAATATAACTTAGCGATTAGGTTCAGCTCAATATTCTGTTAGTGGATAAGCCGGTAAGAACACTTTCCTTGCTTTTAACATGCACAAATGGCAACACAACCACAGATGCCATGGAAGCACAGAATTTAGAACTAAAAACTTGAAAAAGAGGCACAGATAAATATTTTGAGATTTTGTTGCTCTGTATCAGGTGACTGTTATTAGAGACATAAGGTCTAAGTACATGTAAAGCTGGCTAAACAATTGCTCATTTCATCAGAAAGCTAAATGAGTAAATCTCAGCCTAATAGCCTGACCCCACACTAGGCCAAATGAGGGTGATTAGAATGTTTGACTTGGGTTGGGCAAACGATCTGTTCATATCTGCAGGCCTACACAGACGTCTTGGGTCAGAGGATCTTCACCCTTAATAAAAGTGATTTGACAGTGTGCAACCTTTTAGTAATTTGGGATTTTTTATTTCTATTTATATAATGTCACAATATTCCATTACCTTGATTAAATCAAATTTATGTCAGTCCCTGTCCCCAGTGAGCTAACAATCTAAAAATCCTATCACTTTACATACACTATGGTCTAATCTGCTGTAGGGCTGCCCCTTTTCTGGGAAAAAATACAGTCCTTCCTAATCTGCGGTATGTGTTTGTAGTGGGGAGGAAAGGTAACTCAGTACCTAGAGAAAAGTAACTAAGGACAGAGATAGCATATACACCCCTTGCATACAGTGACAGCACTTCCCTGTGGGTGCGGGGGACACTGAGTAAAGTAAATGTAGGTATATGCTACTCACTGTCTCTCAACTTCAGATTAAAGCAGACTGAGAAGTTTAAGCTTTGATTATGATGCAAAAGAACCCCAGAAGCTGAACGTGGGAATGTACTGGCTGGCAGCCCACCTCAATGCTGAGCAGCACCACAGAAGGGGGTTGTGTGTGTGTGTATATATATATAATATATATATATATATATATATATATATATAATTACATACATACACAGGATTTGCACATAGAAGTCACTGGGTCAAATGAAAATTAATTGCTCAGGGTTTATTAATTCCAACGTTTCAGCTCCACACAGGAGCTTTCGTCAGGGAGCTGAAATGTGGAATTAATAAACCTCTGATGCAATTAATTTTCATTTGACCCAGTGACTTCTATGTGCAAATCCTGTGTGTGCCGTCATCCGAGCCTGTTAATTTTTTGGCGCACAGGCACCCAGGTATCAACTTTTAACTAATGGTGTGCTGCTTACTAGCATCTTTTTTATATACATACATACATACAAGTCAACACGACAGCAACCACTCCGAAAGTTGCTACAATGTAGCTGCCCCTGGGCACGGAATACCAAATAGACACCAAATCAAACACAACCAGCACCAAGGGTCTTGTGGTTCAAACAAGTATTAGTGTATTATATTGCATGTACAACCAACGTTTCGGTACCTTGAAAAAGGTCCCAAGGGACCGAAACGTCAGTTGTACATGCAATTATAATACACCAATATTTGTTTGAACCACAAGGCCCTTGGTGCTGGTTGTGTTTCAGATCTACCTGGGTGCCAGTGCAGTTTAACGGTAATGCAGATAGGATAGAAATGATAGAAAAAAAAAATATATATATATATATATACATATATATGCGACAGCGACCCCAACACACGCCTGGGTCTCTGTCTGGGCGCTATTACTCACCAGCCGGTCCTTTTCCAGCACAAACACGCTCGCAGTCTGTCAAAGGAGCCCGACGCCAGGCGCCTCCCATCACAGCTCCAAGCCACCGAATGAACCTTTGCACTGTGCGCCGAGAACTCTCGGTCTTATTATTGGTTTTGAAATGCTCCTGTATCTCCTGCACAGACATGGTACTTAACCGGAAGCAACGGCCACAGCAAGACTTCCGGCTCCGCGTTAACCTTGGCGACACAGAGTCGACTTCCGGGTCATTACACAAACCGGTTTAGAAGATACTTTTATCATGTGGAAGTTTTATTAAAAGTTGCAGCCCCGTTTTTATAACTGTAGTAGTGCCGTGTAACATTACTTTCTATTTAAATAAATACATAACCTACTTTTGTTGGTTGTTTTGCAAGTTTTAATTCAACTAGAGTGGAAAAACTCTGGTATCGATAAGCACTGACAAAAGATTATATTATTTTAAAAAAAAAAAGATTATTATTTTATAAGCAACGCAGTTCAGAACTATTAATGGTATAATATCCGCCTGCGGCTGCGGTGATCCCAGGGCACAAGAGGACCGGGAGCGGTGGGTCTACTACATGGTAGTTTTGTTTCTGCGGGCAGTGTATAGGTGGCAGGAGGCTGACGGAGGGAAGGGGCCCCACAGATGTTTGGGAAACATCTCTCCTCCCAATACATTTTTTATCTATTTAGAATTTATATTGATCCAGGTGGCTGGAGACACGCTATTTACTAGGTCTCCAAACACTGCTCATTCTGATTTAAACTAGCTCGTTATTTCGAGCTAGCCATTTCAGTAATGGGTGCTTAGTCTAAGAAAAGGTGGTTAAAGTGAGGTCCCCACGGTATGGTTATACATGGAAAGTATGACAGGTATTGGCAGTATCATAGATAATGTATGCATACCTCCCAACATTTGAAAAACAAAAAGAGGGGCAAATTTTGACCACGCCCACTTTTGTGACCACGCCCAATTAACACACCCCATTTTTTTCTAAAATACTCCTTTATATAGTTGAAATGGTGGGATCAGATGCAAATGTGCTATACCCTCATACTGTACTACCTAAGAAGCCCACAGAGCCCCACTACACAGTGCCCTTCATACACAGAGCCTCCCCATATACAGTACCCCCATACACAGTACCCCTTTATATACAGTACCCTTTATACACAGAGCCCCCTCCATACACAGTGCCCCCCATACACAGTGCCCCCACATACACAGTGCCCCCCCATACACAGAGGCCCCCCAAACACAGAGGCCCCATACACAGTGCCCCTCCATACACAGAGCCCCCATACACAGAGGCCCCCCAAACACAAGAGCCCCCATACACAGAGCCCCCCAAACACAGAGGCCCCCCATACACAGAGGCCCCCATACACAGAGTCCCCCATAACACAGAGTCCCCCCATACACGAGCCCCCATACACAGAGCCCCCCAAACACAGAGGCCCCCCCAAACAAGAGGCCCCCCATACACAGAGCCCCCAAACACCAGAGCCCCCATACGCGCTCCGACTCCTTCGCGTGCTTCTCTCCTGTGGCTCCTTCGCCGGCGTCCCTGGCCCTTTTATAAGGTTGCGCCCCGTGTGTACATGTGACGTCATTACGCACGGGCGCAACCTTATAAAAGGGCCAGGGACCGCCGGAAGAAGGAGCCACATGGAGAAGCAGCGCAAGGAGTCGGAGCGCTCATCCCGCTGTCACGGATCCTTCTATGAATGTCCCGCATTTCCGGAAACCAACCCGGGACGGGGGATGAGCTATAGAAGCGGGACTGTCCCGCTTAAAGCGGACAGTTGGGGGTATGTGTATGTACAGTATCGCATGTATAACTTTATAAAGTGCCACAAGGGTACGCAGCGCTGTATAATCTTACACAATACAAAATTACACACAGGAGGACAAGTGTTATAAATAAATAATGTATAAATACACAAGGAATAAGTGCCATGGGGTATGAGACACAGTAGGAAGGAGTCCCTGCCCCCATAGAGCTTACAATACAGGACAAATTGGAAGGTAAGAGTGCATCAGCAGGACTAAGGCAAAATAATGTTTTAGTGCTGCAGGCAAAGCAATTTTTTTAGTGCTCCAGAAGGTAAACAGCTGAGCTTTTCTTAAAAGAGAGTGAGTGTTCCTAACGGAGGGATTCAGGGATAGAGTACCCAAAATGGGTTTGGGTGGGGGACCCATATATTACCCCCAGTACAAATGTAATATTTTCTTGTGTTTTTTACGCACTGAATGTAAACTGTGATCTATCTGTCTGTGTCTATGCAGGCCCTGCAGGTTAGCCAGTGTGATTGCTCGCGTTCCGCTAGGCATGCCTGTCGGGTAGGGGCGTTCCTAATAGCTTGATATTTGCGGGACGCAGGCATCCAACAAAGTGCTATACTCTATACATTCTACAACACTGTATGTGCGCCTTAGTGCTGTTAACTTGCATCTTGAACAATGGAAACTATGTCCTATATTTATAAATAGTTATCATCTTTTTTATGATGTTTTTATCATTTGTTTTCTGTTTTTACCACCTCAAATGTTCCATTAATATTAATGGGTTACTCCATGTATGAGATTGTGTAAATGGAATTTCAATAAATGATATGTATTATATGTGAGAAGAAATACAGCTTTATAAATACACTATTTATTTACACCACTTTTTTACAGAGTTTTCCCATATAAATCATTTTACACTGCTTGATATAAAAGGACCCCAGAACAGTTGATCATTTGTGGGTCTGAGAATGAGACAGCAAACTAAATTTGAGTGTGTTAAAGATTGAGCAAGTGGAGAGCATGGGTACATGTGAACAAGCTCCTCTGTTTCAGGTTTTATTGTGTGTATATCACTTATTGTAAAGTTAATGTTTTGGGTCAGCCTCCCATTGATTTGTTGTATTGAATTTCCAGAGAATACCAATATAACATGTATTAATCATTGGCTGGGCCACCGGACACCAGGAAAAACCCAGTTGGCCCTGGCCCTAGTGGGCCCAGGCGGCCAGGACTGACACTTTGCCAGCACTCCCCGAGCCTGAAAGCATTAATTTTACATGCGCTCAGGGGAGGATGACGGGTGACAGAAGGGGCCCAGTGGGGGCCCCTAAGGGGTGTGGGGGATGTGGCCATGGGGGCACCTGCAGGGCCCCTGGGTCGGCACCCCCAGTCCAACCCTGTAATCAATTCATTTATCATTGCGTTGGAACTAAGGGTGCTCCCCCAGAATTTTCTTCCCAGTAGCAGTAGTTTGATATGGCAGGCAGGCAGGGAGGCAAGAAAAGTTCCTTTGTAATAAATGCAAAATAGTGTCTGTTCCATCCTTATACGTACTCCTTTTTACTTTGACTCATACCGGGAACTTTTCAGACTTATATTAGTTCCAGCCACATTAATGATTGTTGCTACTTCTGAGATTGATTTATTATATATCAAACTGGGGAATTCAGTAGCATTCCTGGCAGTTCAATTTACTGAATGACAAGTAGACCGGATTTCACTGGGGGTGCCAAACCTGTAGCTAGTGAATCTCACCACCAGGTGAATCCAGTTGTGTTTATTCCCTGGTCTGGTGCAAATTTTTTCCTAAAGGAATACAGAGGAACAGAGAAAAATCTTGTATGGGTATAATAAATCACATCAGGAAATTACAGAGAGTAAAAAGGAAAGTATAGTTCTTATCAATCAAGAGCAGCAAACATTTTTAAAATGGTTTGGTTCTATGAAGGCATGAAACAGCTAAACACATATAAGCAAGATGCCTTTCTGCCATAGTGCTGTCCACATAGAACAAAGCACATACCTGGGGTAGGGCCTTCTGCTTGGCACAGTTGATGCCTCCAATTAAAATCACATTTGGCATTATGGGCCTGGGAAATTCAAAGACAAAGTCATACCTCATCAGCCAAATGGAAGTACGGCTGAAAAGACTCATAGCAGTAACTTCTTTTTTCAAAAAATCTGAAGCCATCTGTGCATATGGATAATAAAAAATATGGCAAACGATATGTTCCAGGGAGTGGATAAGGAAGTTCTTCACCCTCTGGCTGAAAGACATATTGTCTGTATACACAGTGAACATCCTGGGTACATAGGAGGGAGGACTAGGGGTTTGAGAACCTATTTGGTCCATCCCAAATGCAGCCCCCCTCGTGAAGGACACAGAAGGGATGGAAAGGTGTTCAGCGACTATCTCACCACATGGGAAAACTGAGTCAGTTAGCATAGCGTCAAAATGTTCCTTCTCCAGTTCCCTAATGAGGGTCGAGTTCTGCAGGAAGTGCTGACACGCACTCACAACAGACATTGTCCATTTGATACGCTTTCATACAAGAACTTAATCTTGTCTGTAAGAATCCGGTCTGCAAATATTTCTAGGTTCATATGCCTCACGCGGCTTTCCAAAACGTCTTTGCTGTAAGGCGAAGAGAATGTTTTCACTTTGTAGTTATCTAAATCATTGAAAAACATATTGACTTCTGGGATTGCCATGACGATATGGTGACCATTTTGTGCTAACCTGTCCACCAACACACGCATGCTGAGCCAGTGGCTACCATCCTGTGGGACCACCAGCAGCCTGCCACCATCAGCACAGAGCCCAACGCCAAACAGAATGAAGAATCTTCTAAAGAAGCAGCAGGAGGGAGATGAACCTGTGGCACCCATCTGTAACTTTGCAGTCCAGGCTGTATATCTGATTGAAAAATCTGGGAGAATGATCTGCACATGTAGGGAAGGCACTGATATGTGAGTTCAGAGGTCCTGGTGCTTTCTGCTTATTCATCCTTAAAATGAACTTTGATTCTCAAATAAACTCCTGTGAACTGTATATCAGGCAAAGTGGACACTGCCGTTAATGATAATTATGTTAATGTTACAGGTTTGCTCAATTTATCTCTAGGCAAAGCCCAGTAAGTCTAGCTTTTTTCTAAGTATTAAATAAAAAGTGACTGCAACTTTAGTGTATAATAGTCCCATGCTCTGAATTATATGACTCACCCACACTTAATAGTACAATGTCATTTTCTGTATCTTGAAATAACTAAAGAATTATAAACTTTTTTTTTTACTCCTGCCTTTGTTTCGCTCTCTTATCACAACCCACTTTCTTCTTTAAAAGGATGCAAAGTCTTCCTTCAAAGTGTGCAGATTCTGTTAGAATGCCTTTTAAAGGAGAAGGGAAAGGTAAAAATAAGTTTAAGCTTTTATCAGAAAAGTCTATGTAAGTCAGCTGTAAGCACTCACAGAAACGCTGCACGGTCTTCTTATCAAAAGAAACACAGGATTCATGTCTCATTTTTTGGACATGTTTTGTTGGGTTTCTGACTTCCTTCTCAGGAAAAATCCTTAATTTCCGGTGGTCCAGAAATTCTGCGCCAGTTCCTCCTCTCTCCTGCCTCCCTCCTCCCCTAAATATGCTTAAGAACTCCCTCCCCCTTTCTTTAGGAATGTGTGTTCTGATTGTGCAAACTGAACAGGAAGCTACTAAAATGGCAGCGCGTTTCTTAACAAACCGAGAAAAGCTTCTAGCGCCTTTAGTGTCAGAAATGGTAATGTTTCTGCGAATAAATGTAGTGTACTAGGTTACATAGTTACATAGTTACATAGTTACATAGGTTGAAAAAAGACCAGTGTCCATCAAGTTCCATCCAATAGTAAACCCAGCACACTAACCCACACTACCAAATCTATACACTCACATTACATTAAACTATAAATACAACACTTAGTACTAACTGTAGAATTTAGTATCACCAATAGCCTTTTTGATATTCTGATTGAATCAAAGAACTCATCCAGCCCCTCTTAAAGGCAATTAACAGAAATCTGCATTACCACATTCACTAGAAAGGGCATTCCACAACCTCACTGCGCCTCACCGTGAAAACCACCTACGCTGCTTCAAATGGAAGCTCCTTTCCTCTAATCTAAAGGGGTGACCTTCTGGACTATGCCGTGATTGTTTTATGGGAAAAGAACATCCCCAACTGCCTATAAATCCCCTCTAATGTATTGTACAGTAGTAATCATTGTCCCCTCTCAAGCGCCTCTTTTTCCAGAGGAAAACAAACCCAACCTCGACAGTCTTCACCTCATAGTTTAATATCTTCCATCCCCTTTACCAGTTTAGTTGCAAGTCTCTGCACTTTCCAGCTCATTAATATCCTTCTTAAGGACTGGAGCCCCAAAACGCACTGCATACTCAAGGTGAGGCCTACCAAGGGACCTATAAAGGGGGCAAAATTATGTTCTCAATCCCTTGAGTCAATGCCCTTTTTTATACAAGACAGCACTTTATTGCTTTAGTAGCACGAATGACACTGCTGGAAATTAGACAACTTGCGATCTACAAAAACCCCCAGATCCTTCTCCATTTAAGGAAAACCCCCCAAAAACACTACCATTCAGTAGAGTTTGCGTTTATATTATTTCTACCAAGTGCATAACTTGCACTATCAACATTGAACCTCATTTTCCAGTTTGCTGCCCAGTTATCAATTTTTGTCAAATCAGCTCTTGCAAAGCGGCAGCATCCTGCCATGAACTTATAGTTTTTGCACAATTTAGTGTTCATCAGCAAAAATAGACACAGTACTGTCTATGCCCACCTCCAGGGTCATTAATAAACAAGTTAAACACGCAATAGGCCCAAGGACGACCCCTGGGTTTACATCCAACCACACGGTCCAATTTAGAAATGTTCCATTTTACAACCACTCTTTGTACTCTATCCTTCAGCCAGTTCTGCTATCCAATTACAAATATTATGTTCTAGGCCATATTCCTTAATTGATCATTTAACCTTCTTGTGGAGGTTTACTGTATCAAACGCTTTAGCAAAGTCCAAGTAGATGACATTTCAACTGCCATTCCAGCATCAAGGTTCCTGCTCACCTCCTCATAAAAGGCAACAAATTAGTCTGAGCAAGATCTGTTACGCATAAAACCATGCTGGCACAAACTAATTAGTTATTTTATCATATGTGAACTGCAATGTATTCAGTTACCCTATCCCTTATTTACCTCTTTTCAAAAGTTTTCCTACTACTGATGTCAGACTAACAGGCCTATAGTTTCAGGCTGAGAACGGGATCCCTTTAATAACGCACCACCATTAGCAATCCGCCAGTCTCTCGGCACCATGCCAGACCATCAATATGATCTGAAAAAATAAGATTGAAGAGTGTTGGCAATTCCACAGCGCTCAGCTCATTAATACCCTGGGATGAATTCCCATCCGGCCCTGGACCTTTGTTACCTTTACTATTTTCAAGTCTCTTTTGAATTTCCCCTCCTTGAGTGACCCACGCGTCCGTAGCTAAATTACTAGACTGCGGCATATTACAAGGGGAAGCCTTTCATTATTGGACTCTTCAGATGTATAGGACAGATTGAAAAATAAGAGTTCAAAAATTTCAGCTTTTCCCCGTTTATTCATCAACCAACGTACCCCCCCCCGACTGATTGATAACAGTATCCCACCCCTTCTTGCTTCATTTTTTTACTATTCACATAATTAAAAAATAATTTTGGATTCTTTTACTCCTAGCTGCAATATCCCTCCATTTCTAGTTGTAGCTGCCTGATAGGCTTTTTTGCATGCTTTATTTGCTTTCCTTTGTACCTGATGAAAGTTTCCGCTGTCCCAGCCTAACTTTGAATGCCCTAAAGCAGGTCTTTTCCTTACCAACCTCGACAATGAAACACTTTTATTCAGCCATATAAAGGTTATTGCTTGCGATGCCTCTCCCTTGCTTACAAGGGGGATATACTGTTGTGTATACCTTACAAAGGCAATGTTTAAAGATGTTCCAGTTTCCTTCTGTGTCTAACCCCATTTTTGAAAAGCCTTTCCCAGTTGACACATTGCAGAGATGCCTCTAACTGGCAAAGTCTTGCACGTCTAAAAATGGAGCTTTTAAGTTACTCCCTTATAGCGCTTGTCTCTGTAGCATTCATCTCAAAGGAGACATGTTGTGATACTGTTTCCCCAAATGC
The DNA here is from genome assembly GCF_000004195.4 of Xenopus tropicalis. Lineage (NCBI taxonomy): Eukaryota > Metazoa > Chordata > Amphibia > Anura > Pipidae > Xenopus > Xenopus tropicalis. The sequence continues at coordinate 12,326 of NW_022279360.1, forward strand.
TCACCACACAAATATTAGAGATAGTTCAGCATTATTTAGGAAATCACCAGGTCCAATATAGAGTCATTCCCTAGTGGGTTCTATGAACCGACCTGAAATAAAAAGTTTGATCAATTTAGCTATTTACAAACCTACATTAGACTCTTTCATGATATAGACACCCCATTACATCCAGTTCAATGTCACGATATAATTAAAGTCCCCCATAATAACAAACATTGAACCCAGGTTTTGAAAGCTCCTCCATTTAAGCCAACAAATAGCTGAAGGCCATCATCCCACCTCAATATCAATACCGGAGTGGATTTATAAGCTACACCAAATGATCAATTTACATATAAAAAAAATGTAGAACACAATATCAGACAACAAACTAACTGAAAATTTCTACCCCAAAAAGAAGATCAACGTTATTCATAAGGATAAATGCTTTATTTACATGGCATTTTAAGTTCTGAACTAATTACGTAAAGACAAACCCTCCACCCTTTTTATCTCTCTGCTCCCTCCTAAAAAGCGAGTTATAAACCCATTTAAAATATCGAACAGCCCAGTCGCAAATTTTCAATATCCCACCAGGTCTCAGTAGAATAACCTTATTTAAATCATATAATTTTCAATACATGCATAAGCTTGCAAAGCTCCCCTAATAATTAACACCGACAAAGCTTAACAGCGCAATTAGCCAAGCATGCAAGCGGAAGAATATATTAATAACTTCCCCTCTGAATGTTTACATAAATAGCATAAAGGGAGAAATATAGAGACTAAGAAATAAGAAGAACTGCTTCCTATGAACGGAAAGCTCCTTATACTGGAATAAAACATATATGCCCCCCTCACTCCTCCCACCACAACCCTTGCTTAGTCCCCCTTAAACCCGTCTACACATAATTTTCCCATGGAAAATTCTAGACATACCCACCACCCCCCTTGTACATGTAAACACTACCATACCAACCTCATATAACCATTCTCGTCCACCTAAGCAACAGCAGAACCCCTTCCAATGAAGGATGCAATCCGTCGGACTGTATATAGATTGTAACCCCAAGGAAAAGTACAGGCCAGATGCTCTAGGAACCCAAACCTATCCCTTCCTAAACACCAAGAACATTTAAGACCACGCAATTTAAAAAGCTCACCTAGAGCACTACCACGACTGTCTCACCAAACTAACTTGCACGTAAAAGGGCACCGGCAAAATTATCCGGAAAAAAATAACATTGGAAGCGGAACCTATTGCCTAAGCTTAGAGCCTAGATCCACTGAACTCAACTCTTTAAAAGTCCCAATACCAACACTAACCGTTCATTTTGTCGTTAAAGTACCAGAATGTACCAAGACAAGCCCGGGTCAATGCCCAGCCCCTTCCCAATAATGTGTAAAACCCGAATCAACACATGCGAACCCTGGCACCAGAGAAGACAAGCAAACCTAGTCCAAAGAGTTGAAGCGATCCGGACTTGACAAGATTCCATAATCACACTTTAACACTAAATGATACGAATAATCCCTAATTAAACCACCATCTGTTAGAACCTAGCTACTGAACTCTCCTACCCCACCACTTACTAGTTGACTTGATCTCACCGGACGTTAGAAGAGATCAGCAACTCACCTAAGAGAAATCCGCACAAATCCAGAGTTCACACTCCCATTCTTCTTTCACACAATCTGGCAAATCTGTTAAGGGAAATGCAGCAACCCGTGGAAGGCAGCCTCCTTTTCCTTCACCCACACTAGAATTTATTAACTGATCACACCAGCATACGGCCCTATACATCTATTTAGCTGCTCCACCTGCCCCCCATACTATCTGACCCCACTAAGCTTCTTGTTCAAGTTAACAAGAGAACCCCTCTCAAAGATGTTGATATTGAAACGCAGATGTAAAAATGCAACGTTCCATCTAGGACTCTAACACGCGAAGGAACCTCTAAAAGTGGCAATTAAATCGCCTCACATCCACAACAGAAGTGTCACTAATGTGGCAAATCTATTAGGCAGTAAATGACCAAAATGACTTTCCAGTCTCTGAGTCTTATTAACACATTGGTGGATTATTTATCATGCCCTGTGTAAAAAGGTGGAGATGAAGCATTACGTGTTGCTGAGGAGCAACCCAATCAGCATATTAGATTCACAATTAGAAAAACCAAAGCAAAGAATCTGATTGGCCTGTTTAACCAGTATGATTAATAACAATACACACTTAAAATTATAACACAGCATGAAATAAATAAATTAACCCCTAATAGAGCAGGGTCACAACTGGCGACCCCCCTTCTGGTGATGGCCCCCCACTGTTGAGCTGTATCTTGATGGCTTTGTGTAAGCTTTTAAATGTATCATGTACTGTGATTAACTGCGAGCCCCCTTGCATTGCCTCACACCTCAGTTTCAGGCTTGTAACCCCCTTGTATTGTTTAAAATGTAAATCCCTGTGATTATATCACACCTTTTAATCCCTGCAATTGTTCACCCCCTTGAAGTGTTTCACACCTACAGGCTCAGACCTGTAATCACGCACCTTGTATGTGTCGAACTCTCAACACCTCAGACCAGTACTGTAGGAGCAGTAGAAACACAAATAAACCGGCGGTGATACACTACAAAAATAGAAACATAATTTACTTAGTGTAGGTACTGCAATTAAACGTTTTGTTATATATATGGTTATTGTGCAAACTGTTAGGAGCTATTGCCGACGCATTCTGTTGTTACTGTTGTGGGCTGCCTGTGTGTGCTCATACTCGACTGCCTGCCCCTATGCTGCCTGTGTGTTGCTACACACAGTGCAGTCATAGTGCAGGCAGAGTTATTGCCACACACAGCAGGGTAGGGAAGCAGAGGTACTGGCACCAACAGTCAGCACACTAGCAGAAAGCCGAGAGTGACTCGTCTCACAGCACAGGCAGGATTAGGAAGGCAGACGTATTAGACACATAGACAGCATTAGGGCAGCAGAGTATGGCAACAACACAGGAACGTTGCGTTAGAGAAAGGAAACAGAGAAGTATAGCACTACATTCAGGACAGCATAGCGGCAGCATGGAGTATGGCACATACACATGTGACAGGGTCTTGTCACCTGCCACCATTGTAGGCGGCGGATACCAGAAATTTTTCGCCCTCATGAAGGTACTACAGAAGTTGGACAAAGGCACTTCCTATAGAGTAGAGAGGATTACATACTGTACATCTCTTAAAAGAGAGTGCGATACATAGTGCTTAGGTACCTACCAGGATTCTGGTTAAATGTGGTTTAGGTAGAGAGGGAAGTTAGAATAGAGGAGAACCACTCATAAACTTTACATTTGGTTTGCTTAAAAGGAGACACATATTCAGCAATTATTTTAATTTACATTATATAAGTGGGTATTTTTAGTACATGTAGCACTCCGCCACCCATGTAAGCCTTCTCTGAAAAGCAAGCTAGGAGTGGATAGACCTATGCTGATGTACTGAGTGGTTAACACTCTTAACAGTCCCCTGGACAACTTACTGCTTACGTTTCCAAGGTTGGCTCTACTCTGCTTCGGCTACACAGTTATGGCTTTCCCAGTTCGCCTTGCCTTTCTCAAGGTGGATCTTCACACACTCTGCTGCTCACATGCATGACTAGAAATAAACCACTCAAGCAGTTGGCTACTTAATGTATTAATATAATTATGAGCAAAAGTGGATTGTAAGTATAAAGTAGTCCTTAACTCATGTTAATAATTGAAAGGCAAGAATCAATATAACTCACCAAACCGACATTAGCCTATAGAGTAGTATAATACAGTCGCGTGGTGATGTTCTATATTTTTTATGATTAATTATCAAAATCAATAGAGACAAGAAAGCCAGCTAGATTAAAATAAGGAATATAATAATAATAAGACAACAACAAGAGAACTAGACAAATTATTCCACTAACGGCAAACTATATGATAATATATGCTCAGAATTCATCTATATAACTTAAGATAATAATTATAAACAATAAAAAAATATATAGAAATCCAAAATAATAATTAATATATCTACTTGCCTTAATATATAATCATCATAATAGTAAAATTATAGTTAGGATATAGAAAGTACACCAAAATAATTATATAAGCAATTAAGACAGGAGCTAAATCTAAATAATATTGAGACGTGTTCTTCTCTTACCATCATTCCATAGTGACAAGTATAAAAAGGCTTTCTAGATTCTTTTCCATCCTATTTCACAGAAATACAAGATGAGATATAACCAACATCCTCCTAGAAATTGCATATGGCAGTAATGAGAAGGCAGTAACTCAAATTAAACTTACTCAATAAAAATAATATTTATGTACCGGGAGATTAACCAATGAAATGTTGCCTCTAATCTCAGTGGATCAGAACACGCGACATTTAGACAGAGGCCAACATGTAAATGGAGGTTTGATTGTGAAATAAGGATCACGTGGGAAATGACTGAAGTATGATAATAAACAAAGATTAACAGGGTGAGTATCCGCAGTTCGGGATTTGCACAGTTAAGATGAGTGCAAAACTAGAGAACCGTCATAGTTCATTTAAGTGCGATTTGCTATATCATGTGCTAAAGACGATACAGACCATTTTTTTAGCACTCAGAGGGTAACTGCCAGGTAGTAGTGCAACACCTCGACTAGCGCACAGTTTAGATAGTAGTTCCTATAATAGGTTCAAGCTCTAGGAGTGAACTTATGACTAGAACAAAACAGAGAATTTAGATGGAGCAGGACATGCACCCCTCCAGAAGTGAAATATAGAGGTCTAATGACCTTCCACGCATTACATCACCGGAGTTCAGAGGCCATAAGTGGTTATAGGATAGATTTGAGACGCAAAAAGGTTCAACAGACAGGAGTAGGCCCAGGAGGACTGTATACTGAGGGAGAGGCTTCCCGCGCGCTGACCTAGAGTACCCGTTTAGCGTGGAGCTCGCGCCTGTGGTGATCTGATGCCCTGCCGGCAACTCTCCAGCGCGTGAGGTACCAAGTGCGAAAGGCCCAAAGAACGGCGGTGTGCGCGTTCTTGCTGGCCGGTGCCGGTAGCTCAGCAGCCGCAGAATCCACTTGATAGGGAGATATTGGCCGTGTTCAGGCACCATTACAACAAATGTCACAGACAGGATGGCAGCTACGCTCGCGATGGATAAAATCTCCACCTCCACACAGTGAGCCAAGCTCATCGAAATGAATAAGTGAAGGAGATCAAGCCCTGCATGCTGTGTAGAAGGACATATATTATGTGTGTGATTACTAATATGTCTTACACACTACTGGACTAGGTCCCCTGGTTAGCAACATAACATCACCAATTCAACTCTTCTACCCTTCATACACCATTGTGTTATACTGACATCATCTTCTACTATCTTGCCACAAAACGCCACATTCACCTACTGCCACAGGTACGTTCACCACCAGGCTGCAAACGGTGTGAAAGAGACGCAACTTTTTGACCTTTAGATCTACTTCAACCAATTCGGTAGCTGGGGGCTTGTGGTGTGGATTGCCCTAGTATGACTGGTGAGCGTAGGAAGCACTGTTGAAGTCTCAGGGGGTGGAAATATAGCAGATCTCCTACAAACAATCATCCCTGTCAGGGAGTGGAGGCACGCCTTAAGTGTTTTGAGAAATCCTTATTAACCCCTTATGGCGATGAGTAAACGTCGGAGGTAACTGGGGCCTCAGGACTCCTGTAGCGCCCACTGAGATATAAGTAGCCCGACGTGGAGTGGCCCACAGGCACCATAGAAGCTTAAAAAGTAGTCTACAGTTGGAGGCACTGGCTTACGCCGTATTGTCCTTTCCCAATTCAGAAGTTGGATGATTATCCAACACTGTTTAGGAAGAAAAGGTGGACCGCTCGCAATAAAGGATAATGATGATGTACAAATCCTATAGCGTACTACAGTACCCTACTTACGAAGCCAGGGCAAGATGGGGGCAACCCCTGATTCCAGATTCAAATCGTGTACCTGTGGAGCTTTTAAGGTAAGGGGATTATCTGTTTTGGGCGGGGTCGCGAAAGACGTGGCAGCACATGGATAGGTGCTCCACTGGCCTATAAATAGTATTAGCAGAACTACGGCGCCAACGAAGGAGTACCCTCTCTAGGAACAAGTGACTCGCATAGATAAAGAGCGCGTTACCGTCTTGGCTTTGGTGGTTGCCCTTAAACGATTGCGTGTCATGGCATTGAGCGGGTTAGTTTGTTGTATTAGTGAACTCGCCCCGGATTGAGTCGTCTACAGCTGCGTGCCAGATAAGAGACCAATTTGAATAACAGGTGCGTCGGGCCGAGAGGTCTTGAAGAGCAGATAGGGTGCGTGACATTTATATCATATAGAGGGGAAGTAATCTCCGTAAGACTAAGATGAAGGGAAACAACCCAAAAAGTTGTTACGACGTTTCTCATGGCCTGGCCATTCGTTGGTGGATACATTCCCACGACTTCACATTATTTATAAAGTAGAGATAGTACGCGGATAAGATGGACTCCTCACATACACTACTTCACCAGCTATGCTCTGCAAAGATGATTGACAAGGTAACAGTAGTTTAAACTCATGGGCCTTAATAAGCGCAGGCAGGGGGCACCTTAAGTGCAAGTCCCCTACCCCACTGGGTCTTGACTGACAGTCGGGTTGGCACGTATGATGAGGGTTTCCAGGTACGTGTGGCTGGGAAACACCTCGGTTTTGACCGATACACAAGATCCTCCCACTCACCACTGGTGTGACACAAAGAAACTGCTATAGATGTTCCAGTGTGATGACCCGCGCGTGAATTGCAAAATAGATTGTGTGAAATGCGGCCAATTGGAGCATTAAGAGGCATATACTACCGCCCATCCACCGGCCGAAGGGGCGATGCCGCAGGGTGCGGCATACCAATGTGGCGTGGCACCGCATGAGGTGATGATAGTGAATGAGACAGGGCATGGAAAGTCATCCATGCGCCCTGATGGCCCTAAAGCTTTGAGCTCGCGTAGGTACGTAGAACTGGCTGACCAAGCCGCGACACCCGGCCGAACATCCAAATGTGTCCAGGTCAGCGGCGGGAGCATGTACAGTCTGACCCAAAGACATCGTCACGTATGACTCCAAGCGCCCAGCGGCTAGTTCGATTTTTCGCTAGCACGTATAGGAAGCAGAATCAGTCGGGCCCTCGCTTGAGGACGAAGACCCACGCGAGCATCCTGCGCACCACAGGTGGTGAATGCTGCATCGCCATTGATGAACAGTGGAGTGGGGGAGCCAAGGGGTACGGTCAGGGAGAGAGCCCAGCGGAGATGTACTGAGGTGTTACAGTTAGTCATCATATATCTCAACCGCATCTTCCCTAGAGAAACCTGCGGCTGACACTCGACGTTGTGTGTCGTTTAATAGTAATATCAGTGCTTTGTGTTATTGCCCCACCCTTAAGAGGCCTTTTGGAACCTTGAAATCTACCGAAAGCCTATCCCCAAAGGTTAGGGAGTCGACTCTGTGACCAAAAAAGAAAGGGGTGGCACCAAGCGAGCGGTACTCAATGCATCCTATTCCCTCGAAGGTTGGAGGGTTGCTGAGAAGAGATCACTCACTTGCCGCTCGTTCCACTCGTATCAATATCAAGCAGGTCAAACTACAAAGAATGTGCGTAGGGAGGCGAAAGCCCTTTCAGCGATTGCAAAGAGCTCCCATGGTCATAGCCTACATTGTGACTCCTGGTGGCCAAAATTCAAGCCTTCTCAGCCAAAGAATTTTCCAGATTCGTCCCAATTTCCACTCTTCCAGAGGCTGAAGCGAGGAAGAATTATTGAGGAGGAAAGCTGTCATGTGATGATTGAAGTAAAGTCACTGGCTTCTATGCTCCGTAGAACTACCTAGCATTATCTCTTCTATTGGCCTCTAGAAAATTCCCAAAGTAGGAAAGAGAAATGAATTCCTGGGGGTGCTGGCCAAACGAATGTAATGGTCTATGGGCTACCATGGACATTTATGCTCCGTGTGTTTTGGTAGTAAGGTCGTCTCCGCACTACGAGAGTGATTCAATTTACTAGATTTTTTAGTACTTTGTTTATGATGCGAAAATTAGGAGGACGAGTAAAGGTATATTTATGCCTTTACGCCCAGCCAAATATGGGCTGTATGAAAAGATGGAAGATGTATGTCATGGCCGGAAAGCAAATTTTATGGGATTGTGGCGAGTGAACCTCGAGCATAATCCACAAGGAAAAGAGAGTAGGTCATTGCCATTAACCCATTCCCTAACCAGAGCAAAAAGATCGAAACATGCTGTGAGCTCTCTAGTAAATTAGTCCGGGGAGGCTCCATCCGCACCACCAGAGGTGGTGGGTCGAGCCCTAATTGCGTGGACCTCGCACAGTGCTGCGCCCACACCCAGATCTCAAGTTAAAGTCGGACTTAAGGACACCCAAGATCCTAGGTAGCCACACAGTTTTTATTTGGATTGTTGGGTGACTACTGCCATAAACATGGTTGGAAAGTCATTCGCGATAAAGGAAACCTCATTGCCCCATCACTATTTAATGCTTCCCATCGCAGGGACATAAAAATAACTTCCGGTTCAGTCACATTGGATTCTATATGCACCCACGATGGCAGACCTGATGCTGTGGCACAGGCTTACAAAAGTATTGACCCCAGTCAATGTTAGAGCAATGCCACGGGAGGCAAGAATGAGATATAGCCGTGGAAGGGAGATTGCTTCACGCCTCCCGAGGCAGTAAATTTTGGCCAAGTAGCTACAATGTTGGAGGATAACTCGCAACTGTTCATAAGGAAAAGAGGATCCTACACTTTCTTCTAGAGGGACGCGGACTGTTGTGGTGGCTAAAGTGACGAGAGACGCCAAAGTACCGAAGCACAACCGGAGGCGGGTGTTTGGGGAAAGAGTGAGCGAGATCTGCAGTATTAATATGGCCACAAGTTAGTGGGTGCGGGAAAAGAATATATTTAGAAGAATAATTTAGTGACAACCAGGAGGGCTCTTTGTGCTAACAAGTGCCACACGGCCTGGTGGGAGGATGAGCCTAAGTGGGTAAGCATACTTAGGGCACGCGTAGGAACTTCCCTACTGAAGAGATGTGTGTTAAGGATAGAAGATGTTGGCATTCGGATCTGGATAAAAAGAAAAATGAGTGTTTGCCATTTTATTCTTATTCTATGATGTAGAAGAGACGAAAGTTTTTTGATAATTTTGGTTGTCAAATAAAATTACTAGATAACTCCTTGTGCTTCATTTACATGTGTGAAGATTGTTCTATATAGGATACATGAGACTCTTGTGGGACTTTCACATAAAAGTACTTGGACGGGATGGTTGGATTGTATTCTCTTCAGCTTTTTCCTTTCCAGTTTCATCCATTGTACCGCCTTGTCAGTTCTCCCGGCAGTAGGAGCTGTGAAGCTGATGTGAACAAACATGTTAAAATAGTAAAGTTATGTAAGACTATTGGGTATAATGCCTTTTCGTTTTGTACAGCTTATACTATTTAACTCAGAATAGTATGTGTTTCTGTTTGCAGCACAGGCAGGGTTGACACATTCTCTCTATAGTGAGAGCCACGCGAAATTATGTAAATGGGCGTGATTTCTGCCTTATATATCCACTCCCTCCGAACCCTTGGATCATTTAAGAGACAAGGAACCCCTAGGACAGGCCACAGGATAGGTACGAACCAAGTTGAAGTTAGTGATAGTAAGCAGGTGATTTAATCTGAGGAGTATAATGTGCAGTAAGTTGTTCCAAACCATGGTTAACTAGCATTGTATAGATTTTAGGGTGTATTACCATGCTATGTTTCGGCGATTTGGGCCACCTTGAGAAAGGTGGTAGTCATAGGTTGACAATGCAGTTTATTTACCTGCCCATATATAAGTTGGATGGCTTTGGCCATGTCTAAGAGTCTTAGACATTTTAGGTCACGGGGGCAGGAGGTCCTGCTTCGATTTTGGTAAGTCGTAGCACCCTGGACATCAGTTTAAGAGATAGTGCTGATTTGCCACGGTTTAACAATATACGCGCCCATCGACTGCTAGACCGCAGGAGATAGTAATGTGCAATGTTCCCTTTAGCCACAACGCATGCGAGGTTTTCACTAGAATGGAGGGGTATTGAGTTGTGCGCCCTCCTATGTTGGTGGGATATCGGAGTGAGGGATATAACGCAGCTACTCTCACGTAATGCCCACCTGGACTTAACGGAAGCGAGGATTACCATCAAGCCGAGCCAGTTGCAGAGGAGGTTCTGGCAGCAAAGGGGCACGACTGCTCCATAATAAAATGTGTCTAGGGTAGTAAGGTGGACAAGGTCCACGCGTAGCCCGGAAGAATACGGCTATGTTTATCTGAGGGGGCGTGTAAGAGCCAAACGGATTAGTGGAGTTTTAGTAATCAGGCGGCTGGCGAGAAAGTACAACGGCGGGAGCCTTCGCGTCCTGACGTGGATGTAGATCGTCACAGGCTGACAGGCATGGGTCAAAACCGCTAGCATAATTCAACGCCAGGATCAGGCGATAAATCAAGGAGTAAGCGCTCAGGGATAAGGGCCCGAAGAGAGTGGGGCGATTGCGACTATAGTGTCCTGGGCGACACCACCGATCTCGAGGTTACCTGGGGTCTCCACAAATCCAGATCAACCTAGAAGGAGACAGACACTAGCTTCGGGCGGAGTGTTACCAGGAAACTAAACGCACCAAGAGTACGTGATGCATTGGCGCCCAACAGTGACGAAAAGCTCTCCACTCGGGAAAGTTCAGTAGAGGATGATAACCATGAACTCCCTCGCATGCTGTGTGAATAATATGTTTACCACTCTGGAGAGGGTCCTGCCCTAATAAACCGAATTCAATGCTGCTCTACATAACATTTAGTGTCAATGATGTATCTAGACATTGGTTTCCCTGCAAGCACAGCGCATCATCTCTAACCATGCCTAGAGCCTTATTTCTTACGGTACCCCAAGGGAATGGTTGGCAACGACATTGGTATGCGGCGGGCTGTGTGTGGATTCCAGGCAGAGGTACTAGAGACTGTAAGTTCCCAGGGGGTGGATTATAGTTCCACAAATTCATCCCTGGGTGGAGGCACGCCTTGTAGGCTGAACTGCCTTATTAACCCCCATAGTAAGCGGTCAATGGCTCTAGGACTACCTGTTAGCGCCCAGAAGTTATCGCTGCATCCAGCGGGTGAGTGTGCCAGCACAACCAGTTAAAAGTGGCTTACATATATATATAGAGAGAAGGCGCCGCTCCCGAACGCATAGAGACCAAGTTCTGAAATGGGTGGCACACCAGCTAACTCAAGTGACCTTATACCTGGGTTGCAAGAGCAAATGAGCTTTACTAAAGGCGGCCAAATTAGTGTCAGAGCAACTCAAGGATCTCACAAGTAGTTTTTGCAAAAGAAGGATAAATTTTATTACCAAAATATGAAAAAACGGAAACATTACAGACCTCAACGGTAGTTTACACAGGTCCGCGCCTAGCGGAGTTATGCATTCGAGGACGCGCGCCCAAGACAGTACAAACATGGCTCTTCACTCTCATGACCTTTAAATTTACTCACAGGGGAGGTTCTTTGGCATCTTATACAGGCTGGCTACCAACCCCCACCACCCCAATTGTAACTCTTAGACAATATGCAGAATGTTTAAAAGCAAGTTGGATCAAGATTATTAGCATTATGATGAATATTCATTTAATATGCCCGAGTACAACAGTAAGGGGAAGCCGATTTAGTGTTTGTACAGTATTCCTCGGGGGGACCCCACGTGGGGAAATGTACCCTCTGTGCAGCTGTACGTGTGATTGTCAGCTCGTCCACATAGATTGAGTCGTGCCCGCCCATAGAGAAAATGACGAGCCCAGAGGGGAGTTGCGAAGTATAATCAGAAATTTAGCCAGAGCTTGAGGGAAGAGAAAAGTCAGAGATGACTAAGGAACGAATTTCGATGAGCAGTATGGTCAGTTGAATGACAGTAGGGCCCGGAAAGCAGCCCTCGTTGAGTTCTATGTCACCTTGCGCAGGGAGCGTGCAAGCCCAATTGCAGCCTGGCGTTGTCGGTTATGAGCGGATGTAGCCCGCGCGCCTCATAACTCAGGGTTGGCAAACATGAGGTTCCACAACTCTTCTGTTAAGGTTAGGGGCAAGTGGATAGCCTTTAATGTGCGCACCAAAGCGCACCAAGTCTCCATGGCCCCCGTACGCTCGCATTGCGTTGCTAGCAATGCAAACCAAATTTGCCGGTTAGAAACTAAGCATAAAGTTTAATAGATATGCCCCATACACAGATAGGAGGAAAGGCTAGCACACCTTACCAAAAGATTAAGGTACTTAACCCCTCATACAAAGTGCCACTGGACACTCGAGCGATCACAAGGCTCGCAACCTGTACCACCACGTGGGGAGAAAGTTAACACTTGTCTAAATAGCAAAACTGTATAGTGTGATGAGTTGTTAGTGCCACCAATAGGATACAGCTCAATATTGTCAAGGGGCCATTTTGACTACATTAACCACACATAAGTCTCCCATTCTATTACTACACCCACAATTGGCATTTATGCTTCATATTTTTTGTCTTTCTCCCTCCATATTTGAGGGCGAGAAATTCATCGTGGTACTACGCACTAACATTGAAGAAAAAATATATAGTTATTATGATAGCAAGTACGAACTCTCATATATAGAAAGGAGAATTGAAGGATAAGTGAAATAGCTATTCAAATAGCTCTTAATAGTACAGGAGGACCAGGCGAAAACATAATAGCAGAAAGTAAAGGACATGATCAAAAGAAGGAGAGTAGGGCTGAGGATTCAATGGTAGCTTATCCACAGATTATCGTCATGTAAGTATTTTTAATACTATCATATAGAGCAACTCGGAAGTATCTTTTTCACGTTATTAAAGCAAATAAGAGTGTCCCGAATTGGTCTGTCTGGTACCTTTGTATTTATTATATGATTTTTTTACCACGAACCCCAAATTTATCATGCATAAGATTCTAATAAAAACATCGCGCACAATGGGTTAGGGTCTCACTTTTGTTCCCCACAGGAGGTGAGAACAGAGTCCAAATGGTGAACTCCTCAGCGTGGATTCTCCTCCAATTTTGTAATAGCGCCATAAATTCCTTTATCCCACCGTGGCTTGCACAAGGGGTGGGTTGGAATATCTAGATGGCCATTGCCCGAAAGCTGAGGTAGAGTGTGCCCATTTTAAGAAAATACCTGTCATGGAAGACTAGCAACTGGTTAGACATCCTTGTTCTTTTTAGGCGCTTGCTGGGCGCATGGCTGACCTATGGTTGCCCAATCGCGTTCCTCTGAGCGTTGTAATCTGTCTTGCCGCACGTGATTGTACAGGTCCACTTCTCATAGGCATATCGACTAACATGAACTCCCTTATTGCACCCAAACAAAGATAAGAAGTAGACATTTGTATAGTATCTTTGGTGTGGACAATTCTGTATCTTTTGGCCCCTCTATGGCCCCATGAGGATTAGTCATTAGTACCAGTACAAGGCATTAGCATATGTTTACGGTTACGCCATCCTGAACATTTAGGTTAGCAGTCCACTTCCCATGATAGCTATGGGAACTCGTGGATTAAATTGTGATCGGCAATATGCCACCGAATTGAATGTGCTCACTAATACTTTACTGATGTTTTATAGAGAAATTAACCTGGGTACACGAAAACTAGTAGGTCTCTGCATAACTTCCTATATATACGACCATGGCAAAAACTATGTTATAGCTCGAATACACAGAGAGGGAGAGTATTGGTGTAGAAGAGAATTGAAGATTCGTCACAAATATAATTACCATAATAGGACCAATTGATTGTGTTATTGATATAGATTTTGACTTTTTAAGTTTTGGTTCCAACTGAGAGCGTGTCTCTAGTATTACTACGCTAGATGGTTTAAACACTAATGAGGCACAGCCGCCTTCTTGGAGGCTTAATTGCATCAGAGACGATTGATTGTCTCAAAATAAAATATACCTCCTGTTCTGTATACCAAGTGGCGTTTTTGGTTCTAAGTATATTGATCTCTATAAATACTATCTCCATTATTTAAGACATCTCGCAATTATCGGCACTTCACCAAAAAAAATTAAGCAGCAATGTCCGGGCTGATCCACAACACACATCGATTCCTTAAAAAGCAATCAAATAAGCAAAGCAAAGGTCTTTTCATACTTATGTAGGTAATAAGAAGACTTTTTTGACATCTACTTGAGCTTCTTACTATGCCGTGAGTGGCTTTCTAAGTTTCAATCCGATATCCAAATAGTCTATTATTAAATATATACTTATTATTTAATCTCCTAATGTGACGACCTGATCACCCTATTATGCCGAGCATTTCTAGAGAGAGTCTGCCTCACACTACAACGGACTCAAATAAAATTACCTACACGAAAGACCATTGGTATCTTTGAAAGAATATACAGCAAACCGTGATCCTAGCAAGTTTCTGTAACTTTGGATAAGGCTTCCTATTTGTCCAGTATACGGATGAATGCTGAGACTACAGAGCCCTGATATTAGTTTTGTTCACAGCAACCTATATATACTAGAAATAGAACTTTATATGCATCACTAATCGTTCCGACAGCATATATTAACCATTAACTGCGCAAGCGAACGGGTGTATGTATACTTTTTTCATTTTTCCCCTCCTTCCATGATGTATTAATGTTCTGATTTAGTGCCGATCTGAGTTTTTTCGATGTTTTTTTCGTTTTCTGATCGGTTATTTTGCGTTTTTGTCGCTCGGAAAAATCGGGACTCCCACCTGTGCAGGTCCCAGTTGTCGTCGACCTCTTTCATCATTTTGCTTACCAATATCTCGAAGGTAGTCTTTTGGCAGGCTGTGTTGGCGTAAAAAACGCGGGATTATGGCAAGATTTCTTTATCGTCGTCGCTTGTAAGTTTTAACGGCTACGAAAAAAAGGCGACGGTTTTGTGCTCTTAAAAGCTAATATTAACACTCACAGTTAAAAAAATCGCCAGCCATTGGTGTAGCTCAATTTTTCGCTGGTTCTTTTGTTAGATATTTGGTTGAGCATGGCTCTTACGTAAAAATAATCGCGTTTTTTCGCGCAAATCGGGGTTTATCCGTCACTCGCACCAAGTAGCTCCGCTCAAAGATTGGAATTTCCGAAAAGTCGGTATTTTTAAGTCAGCACCAAAAAAAAAAATCGCAAAAAAATACTGAAAAAAGTCACCAAAATGTTCGTTTTTTCCAATCGGAATTTTTATCAAACAATTCTCAGGAGATTCGAATTCGTTTATCTTCACTGATGATTATTCGTAAGAACATCTAGCCCTCCAAAGTGTTGATATCTGGAACGCTCTTATATATATTTTTAATAATCTTTTATGTTCATTAACATACTAGAAACTTTATATTTACCTATATTAGTGGATTGTTTGCTCTTTATGTGTCCATATAACTGGTGTGAAGTTTCAATACTGGGCATGATGTGATGGTTGCCGTGTTCTCATTTGTGAAACAATAACCATCAAGTTAAAGAGGTATAATCCTTTTATAAACCTGCTTTTTTGAATTTTATTTAAATTGTCGCAGCTTTTTGCTAATATTTTAATTTTGAGATAATAGTTCAGTGTATACTCTCTGCTTTTTTACCCATTTACCTCTTCTTGGTCTCCTTTGTCTGGATTTGTGAAATTGCATATTTTTACCATAATTCAACTGTAAAAGAGGGGTATCTGCCTCAGTGGTTTAAAGGCAGAATTATTGTAAAATGTGCATTATTATTTCAATGTTATAATCTTTTTAGCTGTTTGAATTAAATTGGAGATGACAGTAACTGCCAAGGCTACGAGTCTAAGCCATAAACATATAAGTAGTTAGATACATAGTAGCCTTTACTATAATATTCAATCGGTATTGTCTACACGTCAGGTTTTTACTCCACTGAAATGCAGGTAATTCAGGCTGCAACGCGCTATCTTGTGCCTCTCTTCCCTGATATTGGCTGAGACCATAACTAATAAAGAATGGACTGAATCCCTTCAGCAAAAAGATCCGGGAGACTGCAGAAGTTTCAGAAGGCATACTGGTGCCAGTGGTAAAGTGGAAAGTTGAGGTCATATTGCTCACATATTTTGGCTCATTACTCAGGTAATGTAGTGCAGGACTCAAGTGTGAAAACTAATAAGCTTTGTCTAATAATGTCGTACTGCTTAATGGTAATTATGGTATACACTAATTAAACAACCAACTGCTACACTAGGCGTGTATAAAAGGTCTATCTCGTCTGATATTATGGATTTATTTATAGAAACTACACTGTCATCACGAGAACTCAGATCGTTTATTATGAATTAAATAAACATTTTTTACTAACTTTTTATAAGAAACTTAATATTTATAGGTGTCTCTGGTTCTCCCTCCAACTTGTTTTCTTGTTTTTTGCTCCTGTTGAAGTATCATGTGAGGTTTTGTAAATAACACAGATCAAGGTGTCAGGCTTTATAAATGAATTTGGGAATATAGAGACCAGAACTGGAAAGTTATATAATAGACTTGTTGTTCTATTTCTTAGATGGACTACAACATAAACTATATGTTGACTTATATGAGCAAACTGGACATCCACTTGATTTTGGGCTTATGGTTGCATAACGTGTGTTGAGGTCCCTAAAACCTAGGTTAATGGTTGTTATTTTGCAATTGACCATTAGCCCGGATACTCTCAACATGAGTGAAAACTTGGAAAAGGCATTTTGGGGTACACGGAGAAGATTCAGAAAACTTTTGGCAAACAGCTCTAAAACAATTATAATAACTATTTTATAATTATCATAAGTGTCTCATTGCATACAGCTGGTATGTATGTATTTTCGAAGCCTATAGCGGCTGGTGAATTTTGCATTCTCTAGTTGCACTTTTTTCATATTTCATTGTTTTCTCGTTATTCACACCCAGATTGTAAGTGCCCTATAAGTGTCGCATGCCTCAGCCTATATGTATAATATATATTATATAGCATACCCAGGGTGCACTCTGCTTCAGCTTTAGCTCGGGTCTGCAAGGTCAACATGCATGCTTTAGTGTGAATACAAAAAAAGGGACCAGACAAACACCGGATGTTATGTTCTCCAAAAACAATTAATTGCTGTATTCAATAACGCTCACAGATCTAACATGAACAGCTCCGACGTGGTTACGATTTGTTCCTGTCTCGCAATCTGGGACCTCTCTCTTCAACAGTGTCCATATGCGAGAAAACAGCGGCCACGACCCATGTTTAGCTTAGGAGCCCCGAAAACGTAACGCTTATAGTTCGCGCCATGTTGCTCATCGCGCTATGTGGATTAATACTACAAATTAAATATGTTTTATATGAACCATTAACTCTCTCTCTACTATAAGAGCTTCGCTATCGCCTGCGCCTCTTCATTTCTTGGTATATAAAGATATGAATATTTGGTTAGTATAGTATATATATATAAAAATGGACCGCAGAGAGATGACAAGTGAATCTTAAGCGAGGACAATATGAGAGATGTGGGATCATCACCATTAACAATGTGGACCAATCCCATTGTTAGTGATTTGTGAGGGCTTTGTATGAAGTCTTTGTCTCTTCCTTCAAGTTATTCAAAGAAGAATAGGTAGGATTTGGTAAGAGAAAGAAACTTGTCTAAAGGAAGTTATACTCTACAGTGAATAAATCAGTTATCGAATTTGCTCTGATAACTGACTTTGTTACTACCTCCTCACTTGCGTGTCTGCACTATAAGGTCTCTATACGGTAAACAGTCAATTTGTTCTCAACTTGCCAGCATAGATCCTGGGCCATTAAATTCACAAATAAATTATATATTAATAGTTTCACATAGGGGGTGCCGCTCCAATTGTTTAGCACCTCTTTTAACTTAGGAGCGCTCCTGACAATAGATAGGAATAAAAATTCATTAATAACAATTCGCATTAACAAGTTTTGAAGTTAATAAACAAAAAGAATTTGGTGAAACTAAGGCCAGCGCTCCTTTGTAATGTCAATTATTTCTACACATTGCACACATAAGAACAATGTTTCACTCCTCCAATAGACCCTATCGAACGATAAACAGCCATGGGGTAAATAAGCATTAAATACCCTAAAACATAGAAAAGGGGTGCCAATAATGATATTTTGCTGAATTTTGGTGCTTAACACCTTAGTTGACGTGCGTAGTGCATTAGGTTCGGTCCAATGAAACATCTTATTAATTGCAATAAAAAAGTGATAGTGTGCAGATTAAAATAAAAATATATACATAGAGAATAGCAAATATAGAAACATCTCACCATGTCAAGGTCCGCCTTTGTACCAGAGTCGCATGCAAGACCTTGGAAATCTAAAATATTAGAGGTGCACACGTTGTGCTTCACAAAGAAAAGAATGTTGTTTAATGATTATTGCTATGTTTTGGTGCAGGACTTTCAGCATGTTATCAAAGTCTCGAACATATATTTAGTTAGGTTTACTTATACGCTCATCACAGCTTTTTAAATCGAATGTTGATTCAACTTCTGAAGTTCTAAGTGTATAACTCAGTGCATGAGCTTAGTTGTTGATATTTAATACCCCTACACCTTTACCTCTAGTACTTTTTCTTATATTTTTTCTTTGATCGGTCTTTTTTATGGAGGTGGATATATCTATTGGCCGGCGCCCTATCCTGACCTAGTTAAAAGACAGTTTGTTTCGCGTTACAAGAAACCCGAAGAGACTACCGCGAAGAACGCCATGCAAGCTACGACCATCCCAATAAAAGTGGTTTTAGATTATAGTTCAATTATATAAAAAAAAAGTCCAATGACGAGCACCACACTCCGAAGTCTGCACAATGTAGCTGGCACCCGTGTGTGTCACGGAATTACTTACCACATTATATAATACTCACTATTGCAAGAGCACATTCCAGGCACCCAATGGTGGTCTTCTATTGTATGCGTGTTTTTGCGCTCAATCGAAAAAAATCTTGAGTCTGTTATAATTGCGCTACAAAACGCGACGCTATTCAATCAGAGTTCCACTATTTAGGTGATCTGGTGTATACAATGGTACGAATTGCATTACATTAACTACTTATAATGTTTGTAAAAGATGAGCCTCTCAATAGGTTAAGACCTCCAATGAAATGCCTCAACGGCCATATGCCGCGTCGCCAATTCAATTGCACAATTACCAACTTTCCCATCAGAACAGTTTTCTCAAACTTTTGTTCTTGGTTAGAATTATAAGAACTTGCTTATTGTTACTTGGGAACAGCCAAGGGAGCTTTGGTAGAGGCTTTATCCAGTGAATGCACAGTAAGATGTGATCACATGGCTATAATATTTGATGCTCATTATTTGGACATATATGCAAACGTCATTCGAACGAGCGCGTGGCTAAGCCAAATTTATACCAAATAAACAAGAGCTGACAAATAAGGGAAGACACTGTGTGCTTCACTTTGGTATTAGTATCTATCTCGACTTCTAGCTTTGCTCTTCACAATTCTCTTCCCAAACTCCCCTCAAGATGCTTCCTGAGGTTGGCTCTTTATGGCGGAATCCACATAGCGAATGATAGGGATTTTTTCTGATAATATAATTACGATGGCTTTACGCCCTCATATTGTGTCAGTATTTCCGTATTTCTGTTTGGCCTGGGGGACGCGGCGCGCTCAATACCCCATACAAGACATTATGAAAGTCAACACAATGGTGCCATCTCACTGTGTATAGATAATGACCTGAGGCGAATATACAGAAAAAAGCTCGAAAACGAGAAGATTGTCTGAGGTAAGGAGAAGGGATAATAATATGTATTCTCTTCCTACTTTATACTATTAACATTATGGTCTGTGGCGTCAGTGCCAGGAATTGACAAAATGAAATCCTCTTTATACAATGTTATTGGTTCAACATCGTCAATACTAGGCTCATTACGCGCCGCAATCCAGAGATTTGTAAGACTGAGCTCCAAACCTGTTTGACAAAAAATGGTGTTCTCGGGTACAAATCGAACAAGAATTTCGGGAGTTCTGACACCTGCGGACCGGTGGGCAAAGTATTACTCACAACGGGAAACAGTTTCAAAAGGTGGCCGTGTTTAAATTGGGTGAAATTGCGTTCTGATTGCTGCAATACATTAATCCAATAATAAAAAGGGACGAAATTGTATTCATCTGCACAATGGGGAAATCTTATCTCGATCAGACACAGGCCTAACATGTTTGTCACAAAATGTGGTGTATATTATAAAATCCTGGGTATGGCGAGGTCTGGGGTTTCCTGCGATTAACGGGGTCTTCGTAATTTGTATCTCCATACTTTAAGTCTACCTAAAAAAGATTGATTGTGGTTCGATAGTAGATTGATGAAAAATAAAACAAACCCAAAGACTAGGTTGAAGGATAGGATTGTGGATTGTTAGTGCACCGGAGTCCGATACCCATCAAAGATGATTCTGTGGCAGCATCTTATATTTCATCAACTTTAGGGTGAATCCCGAATATGGACAAAACAAAGAAGGTGTGACATGTAATATCATATAAATTACAGGAGAATATTTCAAAGGACTAAATTATGGATTATCGCGAGCTTGTCATCCAAATAGACAATTTCTTTGGGCAAGGCTAAAGCACTTCTTATTGTCTTCGTTGAAAGTAGTTCTTTCAGATAGAATATTAGTGTGGAAATTTCCAATGCCAGATACCGTAGGTATGAGATTATAATGTTAAAAATCTGAGTCATGTTAATACGCAATATAGAGGAGGTCATTATCTAGGTGTGTGAGACTAGCGTAAATATGAAGATATGTCTGTTTTTATTAGCACAAAGGGAGGAAGGAGCTCATGCTAACCATACCAACGAATCAAATGCGACATTGAAAACTAGTTTTTGACAGAACAAAGTGTCAGAATTAACGCCGGATAGTATAAGATACAATGATATCTAGTTAGTATGCTTGTAATAGAGTGATAGACCTCTAGATATATATATGTAGTATTGATATAGCTCTGGTAGTGTTATATAAGTACCCTGTGGGATTGAAGTTTTTTGTGCAAATATATAAGTTTAAAAAAAAGTTAAATTATAATATATTCGGAAGGATCCTGATAATTTTGGCTGCCTGAGTGACATATTTAGTGTGCGGAAACTTATGGAGTTAAACATTTCTTACTATCTCCAGAGTCAGAACACCATATCGACCTCTTGTCGACCATTTTGTGTAGAGAGATAATATAGTTGCTAATATGGTAGTACAGATATTCGTTATCTTTCCTAACTTCGAATTGTCTTCTATTATTAACAATTTAAAGTTTGCCTATCAATAATTAGAAAATAACACTTGGCCCTAACCGTGATTGTGATAGGTTTGTGGTGCCTTACAATTGTCTGTCACTTTCCCTATACTGTCCGCAGTATTGGCATCTTCTACTATTTTTTTTAACTATTGCCTCTGCACCCTTTCCGTCAAGTCCTCATCTTTGTAGATATAGAATATACTATACCTCTTTAATATGTGAAAGAAAATTGCCGATGCACTCTTTGATAATGTATCATAGCGAAACATATGGTTTATGAATAATGCAAATTGATTAAATGTCAATGATATCAGAAGAGGAGGACCATTCCTTTGTTCGAACTTGATCAGCCTATATAGAGTCGCAAAACGGGAGTGGTGGGCTACTTTGATTAAGATGCGTCACTAAAGGGGTGTTAATGTTTGACTGATATCGATGTCACCATGGCACTCCCTGGATTCATCGAGGAAGGCTATTTAAGCAATAGTATTAGTGTATGTAATTGTTGTACTTGAAAAAGGTCTTTCCAATATTAGGGCGACCAGAAACTGGTGCAGTTTGCTCAAGAATGTGGCTGAGATTGTGGATAGTTTGATTTCTGCGCGCACCAATATAAATTATATCATATATGAATGAATATTCCCATATATTATATAAAATATTCTCAGTATTTTGAGAGTTTTAGTAATACATATCCAACTCTACTGAATAGCTAAAACACAAGCTTTTAAAATGCAATTAGTTGATTCAAGATTCTTGGCTCCAGTGGGCTAAATTTCTTAGAATTTTTGAGTGTGCCAAGGTGGTGAAAAGTCTGACTTAGTAGGTTCAAAAACTCTGGAAATTTACACAAGACTTATGGAATGAGGGAACTATCCCGCACTCTTTGATTGTCTAAAGATTCATGCCACACTCCAGCTCACTAGACCAGATATATATTGTTCTAGTCCACATTTATGTGAGATAAGATAGTTGGCTGTTTGACCTTTATTAGCCGAAGGAGTGAACAAATGGATCGTTAGCTTCCTCCATTCCTTTGTGAGTGTCGATGCTCACATAGTTTAGCGTGGCCTAGATGTGCTTTATGCTCCAAAGGTGAAATACTGTGTGAATTTAATAGATGTTTATATTCTTATTTATCTAGTATACTATTTGAGGAATATTTAATCTCATAGTATTGATATATGTAATGATATTTGTACCAATAATCATGGTGTCACAAATTACAAGGTGGTATCATTTATCTCAAGTATTGTCGTTGTGATGTCTTGAGGAATAAAATATAGATTTGTAATATTTGTTACGGGGCTGATTTCTTGGTCTCATCTCCAGCTATTACAGAACACATACTCATTACAGGACTGTAAGTAAAGTGCTTGCCTATTTGAAAAAGCATAAAGAGAGATATATTATATTGATTATGACAATAAGGGAAACTCATCCTTAATATTTTATAAATATAAAATATTCTTTAACATTAAGCTTTGAAAAAACTAACTGATTTATAACCTCTTCCATGCCTATTCATTATTAATGGTAAATTCACAATAAAATATCTTAGCATGTTAGATCATTCTCAATGATTTGCTTTTATGTGATCATACACTCTTTGTTTTTATTCTAGTAATTGTAAATTGACACTAGACTCGCAGATTATGCTCTGTTTGTACTTTCATTCAGCTAATAGTTGTAGGATTCTAGATAAATAACCCATAACTATAATAAAATTGCAATTGTTGAATCGCGCCGTGTTTGAAAACCAGTCCTGCTAATTTGTTAGTTGTGCTCAATACTTTTATGCTGCACAATGTATATCTTTGATTCTAGTTAGCTGTTAAGCATATGCGAAGACTTATCGACATTTTGTATTAACTCTCTGAAATGCATCCAACGCTCCTGGCTAGTATTCCAATCAACGAATATACACGCATGTAAAGTTGGCTTCTCACACCGGAAGCAGTGAACGCAAAAGAGAGAGAGTGTATTAAAGGTAGTTTAAAAAGGAATGTATGTTGTCCGCTGCACAGGTGCAAAGTGTAGTATTTGCTAAAGTAACCGTAGTACTATGCGTTTGAGTGTATAATTAAATACGCTAGCTGGTTCGGCACGACTCAAGGCGGGCAAGCTATTTCAACCTGTTGAACTATTTAAAAGGCCCACAGGTTACATTGAGAGAAAACATATGTAGCATCTTGTTGCTAGACAGATAATGGTCATTTATGATCTGTTATCTGCTATTGGGACAATGGATAGCCTTTTCTCCTTTGATATCGCCTGTCTCCCCTAATGGAATATTGCCTCCACTAGTTGTGTACTTATTTATAAATCTCTATTAACATGTAATATGAGAGTCTATATCTTGAGGCAAGCACTACCTTCAGCTTGTCACCGAGACAGCCGCCCAAGAAAAAAAGCACCCAAGATTGAAAGAAGAGAAACAAGAAAATATTAGAATAATATCATAAATTATTTTACTCATCTTTTCATTTTTTCCTGTGATGTACTGTTTCATTTAACTACTCTCTACGGCTCCCCTATACCAAAGAGCAATATAGTAAAGAAGGTGGAGACTCTCTCTTATATAGTTTAAGATAGTTTTCTACACTAGTTTATACTTTCACTTGTACATGTTTCATTTACTTGCGTATGTAATAATGCCATGCGTTTTTCTCAGTACAGAATGTGTATGGCAATCCATACTATATATTACTAATATGCTCACACTCTTCTACATCGGTGATAAAACCTGATGTTGTAATTCTTCTATTACTGAGAAAAAAACCATGAATTTCCTTCATCGTTCTTTGGCCTTCTAACTCGATAAGGTGTCAAGCCCTAGCCCCTCCAGTCGTGACCGCTCTAAAAGTTTTCGAAGTGAGATTGTTCTCGTACATATGAGTTAATTTATATGGAGTTTGATCCTCACATTGCTATCCGTAAAGCCTGCCAGCATATTTTGCTAGTCCAACCCATATGTAAATTTTGAGTTATCAACTCAAATCTCAAATCTCTCACATATATTCAGCTGACCCATGGTAAACATTCATATTTGAGGTTGTGTCAGTGGAAAAATTCTGCTCACTTCTCTTTTACATTCTGACACTTAGTGCAAGACAACTTATTATGCGCATTTCTCCTCGTATTTTTCATCTTGCTGGCGAAGATCTTTAAGTAGAAGTAGATGAATCTTCATTCCAGTGTTTAATCAGTAATGAGAAGTGTGACCATAAAGGCAACTGTTAGCTTTTACTTACTTATGTATGTGGGGACTTTTCGTCCTTCTTTGTGGTTGTCACCTGGCTCGTATAGCATATCTACTCTTTAAACAACCTCCCGTCTAGTGGCAAAAGGAAATATGTTAGTTATTACTGCAACCTATATACTATAATATGCTTTGCAATAAATTGACCAAACGCCAGTTATTGAATACAGACTTGGTCTAGGAAAACAGGTTGTGTTTCCCAAATGCCTGATTTGATTATATGATAGCTTGACCGCCACCCTTCAAAAAAGCTTGTCTGTTGACACCCAATAGCTCAAATTGACAACATAACCGTGGTGATTTATTACAGGTGAGTGTTATTGGACGGCATTACTCACTGATGTAGTGGGGCAACAAAGTGCCCCAAACTACCTTTTATTCGGCTGCGTTGTATATAAACATAGCAACATTCTATATTGCAGTAGAAAGGTGATATTCAAACTCTCGACATATACGCAATGTTGATATCCTTGCTATTGTTCTAACTGGATTAACCACAAGTGTCTTTTTGGACCACTATGAGGGACCCATTTAACTTACTCAACGAACGGACTCCGTAATGCGTCCGATTGCGTTTTGTTTCATAAATGATTCCGGTATATTTTTGCGATTTTTCGCCTTACGACTTTTCAGAAATTATCGCAACTTTTTCGTTACCGATTACGATTTTGCGGGCCAAAACGGCGGTGTTTCCTCCTACAGTAAGCACACTCTCCGAAAGTTTGCTATTTTTTCGATAGCGTTGGAAACTTGCGCATAAAGATTGTTTTGCGGACTCTTTTTCATATGTTTAAAACTTGCGACAAAAACGTGTGCGGGGCCTTTTAAGTTTTTAACGCTAACGAAGAAAAAGCCACAAACTTTCGGAAAATTTCAGCAAAAATAATATGCTTACGAATACAACTCCAAGGTCGTCTTTTTTTTTTTGCTGCAATTATCGTATTTTTACATGGTAATCGATGATTTATTTTAGTCTCGCTTTATAATTTCCGAAAGTTCGTAAATGCGCCGAAAAATGGGTCGCCAAAAAATACCCACAAGTCGCAAAAAAGGTGTTGCAGTTTTGTTTCAATCGAGAATTCTCCTCTACGAAATCAAGTCGGAATTCGTGTACTAAGTTAGTAAATCAGCCCCCAATTCCAGCCCTTCTCCATTGAGTACAGACAGTAATCCTAATTGAACAAAATAAAACTACTGAGCACAGGACCTGTTTGCTTGGACGTTTGTGGACCAAATCTACTTTCAATATGCTGGACATCCTTGCATTAGGAAGCAAGAAGCCGTTTGTGTAAGACTTGCAGTACTATGAGATGCTGACAAAGTCTTCTAATGTTATGTTTGGTCGGACATACTTACTTTTCTTCATCAGACAGCATTTTGACGTTTGGATGTCTTAAATCGTTTGATTGAGCATCATATTAGATCCGATTGTCTTCCCAACTATTATTCTTGAAGGGACTCCTTATTTTTTTATTTTTTATAGAAAGCACAAATGCAAAACTAGAGCTAACATTAATTCTGATTCCAAAATCAAATACAATAGATTGTTCATGCAGGGTAGACGCGGGTTAACATATTTAACTCCAATATTACATTTTTTTAATAACCATATACATGACTGGTCAGGTAATCGAGAATTTATCGCCCTAACAAATATAAACATAACAGAGATACCAAAACTTGGTAGAAAGTCATCAAAGTCGTCAATGCATCCTCTCAGCCCATGCATTCTCTTTTCACAAGGCGCGCTAGGGGTATTATCGGGGCAAATAAAAATGTTGCGATTCAATGATATCCCCTTCATTGAATTGGAAAAATGTGTTCAAGGTTTTGGTTAATTTTCAAGCTAGATAAAAATATACTCATATTCCTTCTCTCAGGTGTGAATGGAAAGTAAAATGAATTCATAGGGTACAGTTGTCGGAATCTGTGCAAATCCCACCCATGACTGGATATTAGGATAAACCTCTAGGGTCTGTGACAGGAATCAGGTCTCGGAGCTGTTTTCTGTCGTCACCCATTCAGAAATAATGCGCTTGTATGCCAAGGGTCAAAAGTGATTACATGTGTGAGGTATCCTCGTTCTTCACATTGGAACAAGGAGAACAATGGATAGGAGAGGTGATAGATAATAAGTGTACTGTCAAGAATTAGTTAAGAGTGAAATGGTCGACAATTTATTGAATCTAATGACAAGGCATTGAGAAGTAATAAGTTGACCCAGACTGAGACCACAAGTCTTAAAGATTTCTGAGATGGTTGGTCACACTAGGACCCCAAGCCCCTCTGTCACCATGATGGGCGTAATTTTGTTCTATGGAAAAAAAAAAAATTGTTCCATCGACTTCCCAATGCCTTTTGCAAGTTTTCACTGTTTTCCCTAAACCATTTGTGGGAACATTCACAGTCCCTAAAATGCGGATCTAAGAAGTCCTCGCAGCCACTGTATGGCTACACATTATGAGAGGTTATCAAAAAGGACGAAGAGTATTTTGGTGTCCCCAATCCTCCCCACATTGTCGTTGAGTTCTCTTATACTACTCTCGTATAAATGCATCAAGTTACTTTTAAAAAATAGCCTTGTGTTATATGCTCAAATATGATATTCCATGGTGCCTGTGTAGATATATTGGCAACCACTAATGAAGGACCATCTCAGCACTGTGGAGTAAAAAATTCGAATTCTTGATGACGGTTTATAATCGAGCTACAGTGGAGTAGGACAATAGAGATTAACATGCTTTCCTACATATAGAAACACTTCTAGTAAAATGAATAATTATAAAAATGATAATATTAATAGACTGCTAGAATCAAAATAATAACTCTTAATGAGGAAAATCCACAAATATGTATTAGATAAATAATGTACAAGACTCGCTCTGTGCTTAATCCAAACATCAACCAATACAATTGCTTATGGTAAAGTGACCCAATACCATTGAGTAGCCTCATATGTAAAATCTAATATACTGCGCTCACCGTGCAACAACTTATAAGAAGCATGATAGAATCACTTCTATATTTTTGTGGGTGGGGATATGGGTTAACAAAAGGCTAGCCCATTATAGCGCCGAGCGTGGTCTTTTTCAAAGTAGGAGTACTTTCAATAATTGCACTTTACTGAGGTGTGGGCGCGTGGGCGTGTTGTGTGACAGTGATTATGGTGGGAAGGAGAGGTGATGCATTTCACAAAGTCCAGGAGCGGAAGAGGAGGACCAGGATAAGAAGGACTTAAGTTTCACTTCCATGCATATAAAAGGTTTTTAGTAAGCCTAATGGTGTCTGCTGATTAATCATCGGAATCATAAAGAAGGAACAATCTGTATAATGTTTTAATGATATGTTAATGTCGTGTAAATCTGTGAGATCACCTTAATGTTATATATTTTTTAATACTCCACTTTTCAGACTGGCCAACCCCCAAATGTCCCAAACGCAAGCATGAAAAGAACGAAAGGAGAAAATACACAAAGTTCATTACACTAAACTCAAATAGATAAATGGTGAAAGATGTGGCAAGTGATTTGGTAGAAATCAGAGGCTATAGAAGTATAGATAGTAAAAAACAATTTTACACTCAATATACTTTAAAAATTATCTATCCATTACCAACACCTAAGGCCAGACTCGGCACGAGCTACTTACAATAAAGAGTAATGATATAGGTAGATAGATGTAGGAAAACAACTTGGAAACAGAAGAAGAGTCAATAGTTAGCTCAACGCGTCTGGCCGTGACTGACTGCACGACGTTTTCGCTGCAGAGGAGCATACACGAGGAACCCCGCCTTGTAGCCTGCAAGCCCAAAAACAAATTGGCCTCAATTTTAAACACCTTAAATTATTGTTAACATACCCAAGGTAATTAGCCCAAAACGGCGATCAGCGACACGGTATGAAACCGGAAGTGTATGTGTCAAGGTCAGAGCATAAGGGAAAGGTAATATGGTAGAAACAAATTATGTCACACTAAAGTGGGTGTAATTGTCACTACGCTCCATGAGCGGTATACAGTAACCCTAGAGGGACGCCCATGAGAACCCTGTACTCGGTTAAGTGATATGACTCAAGCTGAGAGCGAAGACACGTAGTCATAGCAACAAAGCAAAAACTATCGACAAACGATGTCCTAAACCAGGGAGCACTAACCAAGTAAGGAACGCGTACTCCAGCCCGAGACGCTTTGAGGCTGGGCAGTTTTGGTGTTGAGCGAGCTGAAATCACACCTGGTGAGGGCCGGCCCTAGTTCTCACTAAATAAGCGGACGCCGCTTAATCCTTAGGAGAACGCCCAGGTTACCGCAGCTGTTGCTAAACGCTATCTGTAAATTTATTTTAGATACGATGCACTAAAAATAAATAGTACCATTTAGGCATCCACTGATAACTGAAAATTGCTAAAGTATGTTCCCTGTCCATATGAGGAATTGACATAGATATGAATGTTTAAGATCCAGTTAACTAAATGTGGTTTGTTAAGATTGAGAGATAAACATAGAAGAATAGTGCTTTCAGGAGGTGTTAGCAAATTCGTAAAATGGCATAACTGTGAGACCTGTGTGAACCTGTGGGACAGAAGAAAAATATATAGAAAGTCACTATTGGTATATACAATTACTGTCGTGTGCAAAAATAAGAGGAGAATGCTAAAATCAGAAGTGAATGTGACTACAAAATGCATGGAAAAGAACTTTGCTATACTCGCAATAAGATACAATTATGACATGGCGGACTTTATTGATTAATAAGTGTTGTATTTTGGAGGCTCTCGCTCGTGCGCGCCCATATTTTTGTTTAAAGTATGAGTGAATGTATCATTTATGAAGATGTGAAATCTAAGAACGCTTTAACTTAATCTCGCTTTTTTAAAAGAGATATGATACTTAATTAACATTAAAAATAAAATATAATTGCTCTCTGGCTCCTCTCTCTGTGATGTGGTAGAAGAGTTTGTCATAGCTTTATAGCCGGCGGAAGATTATTTTTTTTCAATAAAAACTAAGTTTTGCCCAATGATATATAGACTTCGATAGGCGTATTTGTTACAAGCCTTGATCTGCAACTTAGAACCCCGATCACAATATTCCAAGTCTCTTAACTAGAGTGTGCGTGCGTGAGGTCTATGTAATTGATGAGATGCCAGGATACCGAGCTCGTTAGCCTAATATGAGCTCTCGGGAGATCTTGTTTGTTTCTAAACCCGACTAACAGAACCCGCTCGCGCTTTTGTCAACAAATTGTTGTGTGTTTGACTTAAACTAGTAGTCGCTGACAGGGCTTGAACGCACTAACATGGAATCAGATTTCCATTGCCGTTGCCCTAATATTGCATCGGCAAACAAGTCACGGTGTACTAAGGAATGTTTCCCCCAAATCGCTTAGTGGTTACTAATTACTACATGATACTAGCTTCAGCTGTATTATCATTTCTTATTCGAACAAAGCACTCAACAGATGCTTTGAATGTAATCTCAAACCTGAGGATGAGACCCATCTATATATTAGGCGGAGAAATAGACTCCACTTTTTATGTTTAGACCATGTTCAATCACTATTGAAGATATATATGTGTAGTTATCACTTTTTACTCAGGATTATAGTTATCAAACTCATACAATGCTTTACTTCACTGTGAATGATCTATCAGCGCTCTATATTGAAAAGAAAAAAATAATTCTATTAGAGATGGAAAGAATGACTTCTATTACTGTTTTGAGTCAGCCTGTGATGTTTTCAGTTCTTCTTCACCTATACTAATATATCCACATGGGAGGGGAATCGACTTTATTCGGTAATGAAAGTTGGATTGTTAGAATGTATATGTAATTACCGATCAACATTCCTCAAGATACTTTTCTTTTTTATTTGACAGTTTCCTCAAAGCATATTTATTCATTTTTGAACACTAATGATTATTATTTTCAATTTTCCAAAAATAGCTATATTTCTTATTTGACAAGACATACAATGGCTACCCCTCTCAGATTGGGCTATTTAGAATTCTGCCCACTTGCATATGCCTAGAATCTAATTGATATGGCGAGATGATCGGTTAGCAGGATCATGGACTGCTCATTTGGGGCTCTCTAATTTAGTGAACATGAGTGTATAACCCCTCGCCCGGCCCTGCCGCCGTTCTCCTATACTCTTGTGCGCCGGCCCTTCCTTAGTTATATCGATGATTTACTCTTTATTTGGAATGGCCCCCAAGGTCTTTTGATCTTTCAATTGCACACATAACCACCACACTTTAACTCAAATTTACCTCAGAGATACTCCAATACTATAATTTTTTGGATTCTGACCCTTTTTGTTGAGACACAAACAAGATAGAAACTAGACTGTATCGACGCAAGACAACTTGATCTCGCAATGTCTTTTACATGCATCACGCAGCCACCCATACCCTCTAGTTTGCAATTAGGAAATAATTCCTCAAAGGCAATTCTTGAGGCAAAAAGGAATTGTTATGCGCACCTAGAATCTGAGTAATGACGTCAGCGGACTGCTACTATCAAGTGA
>NW_022279361.1:0-35892 GCF_000004195.4 Xenopus tropicalis
CCAAGAGAGATTGATATTTCATCTGTTCTATATAGCAGCAAACTGCATCATGAATTGTTTTGGTATAAATCATGCTGTCACACACTCAGAGATCTGCGCAGATAAGAATGTCTTCTATTTCTTTCCACAGAAGATAAAAAACAGTGACCAATAGCTATTCAACACTTTCTTGTGAAGAGCAAGAATGATTACCGTCCATTAAGGGCTAATGAGATTAGCGTGCATATGGATACAGAATGCCTGCTGGAAGACATACACTCTTAATGACTTGTTGTTGTTCATTTATTTGATGTATGTACATAAGGTGTTCTCTTAGGATGGGGAAAAAATGAAACAGGTAACTGCGGGAACGGTGGACAGTGGATACAGAAGGTTGAGAAGCATGCATTTCTATTTGCAGAAAAAACATGTCTTTAATCCTGGATGTTTCAAATTGTCAATATAACCATATCAGTATACAGGCATGTTCGCACTAAACATGTTGCTTTAGCCTGTACTTTGTTAGGCAACCAAATCGCTTTTATTATTGCTAGCTGCAGTAGATAGCAGACTAGTTTTGAACTGACCTAGTGCTACATTATTTCGCAGACAATCTTTAGAAACCTGTACACACAGATTAAATAGACAGACAAATAGATGATGATAGATGATGATAGATAGATATGATAGATAGATAGATAGATAGGATAGCTGATAGATAGATAGAATAGTAATAGATGATAGATGATAGACTAGATAGATAAGATTAGATAGATAGATAGTTAGATAGATAGATAGATAGATATGATAGATGATAGATAGATAGATGATAATAGATGTATTAGATAGATAGATAGATAGACAGCAGCCCATTGGTATTTTTAGAACCCACAGATTGGCCAGTCTGGGCTAGCAGTGACTAATGGAGAAACTGCGCTATCTGGGAGAGAATGCACGGCTAGTCCAAGGTTGGGCAGGCAGCAAGAACAGGCCAAGGCCAGGGTCAATCAGTAAAAGTCAGGTATAAGAAGGTCAGTATGGCGGCTCAGTGACAGCATCCTGCCTTACGACTGGGATTCTGAGTTCAATCCCAGCCAGGGCAGCTATAATGTAATGTTCTCCTTGTGTCTGTGTGAGCTCCAAGTACTCAGTTCTTCCACACTCCAAAAACATACCATGACTGCTGAATAAACCGCATAGTGTGTGTAATGTGATAAGGACCTTAGAATGTAAGGCTCTCTGGCAGGGACTGAAATTTGAATGATGTTATAGTATCTGTAAAACACTGCAGAAATGTGTTGGATAAAAAAATAACTGGGTCAATTCAAATAGTATAGAATGCTGGGTTGCTTAGAACCGACCAGAGGACTAGCATTAGCTGAGGTTATGGGAGACAGATTTTTCAGATTCAAGCGCGATCATGAGTACTTTTTGAGGCAGGGCGGATTTCACTCTGAGGCATCACGGGCGGCTTGTGGGGTGTCCCTCCTGCGCATCGGCGGCAGCGCCCCAGTGCACCTGCGGAATGCGACCCCGTGGCGCATGCGCGAACTGCGCCCTCGATCTCGAGTGCGCTGCACAAACGCTCCTGTAAACTCCATACGGAGCAGTGGAGAGGTCCAGACTGCTCCGTATGGGAGTCCAAATTTAAAAATTCTCTTGCGGCGGGCGGCATGCGCCTAAACTTCTGCCGCCCTAGGCCAGGCTTTTGTGGCTCTCCCAAATCCGGGCCTGCTTTGAGTGCCTTGAAGTAAAAACATGAGCATTATCGCCAGGTCTTGGGTTTTGAAGGAGTCGTGAATTTATGGGTGATTTTTATTGTTACTTAGCACTTTTTTCTTTACAATGAGGCTTATGATCCAAAAAGGCTCGAATAGAGGGGACTTAAAAGATGGAAACCATTGGAGGTATGCCTGTGAAAGGAGGATTAACTCTTTAGTAGACATTTCTTGTCCTTTAAATGTTGGAAAATTCGCTGCTGTTGATTTTCATCATAACCTTGGCAGTATTTTCAGCAGCATTTTTTATCTTTGAGTTTTGGCACGTAAATAAATCTCAAGTATCTTGAGTTTCGAGCTCAAATTTGAATAAGCCTGGTCGCAAAAAACAACTTGTAGTTTTCATTTTTAAAACTTTAGTCTAAGTTTCAGTGCTAATAAATCTCGAATATTCAAGTTTTTTTCAGAAACTAGATAAAAATAGCTACAATCTCTGTATTTTGTCCCAGCAAAACTCAAAATGCAGTAAAATCTAATTTCAAAGGTTGATAGAGTCTGCTTCTTAGCATCCAAGAAGGGCTATAGTGCTAACAGCCGATTCTGTTGGTGCATGGATGAAAATTAGTAAAACGATGGATTCTGGCAAATGCAGAGGGACTGCTATACAGAATGTCAAACTATATTTATTGGGGCTGTTTAGGCTCTGTGTACTTGAAATGCCAGGCCATTTTGAATCAGTCTGGACATATTGCTGCCCCATGTCATAGGTTAATCTGCATTACCCGAGGCGATACAGTTCCTAGAATTTGCCTTTCCCTTTACTTTATATTAAAATACTTGACGTAAACATTTTCCATGCAAGATCAGAGCTTTTATCACTGAAAATGAGCAAGAAGCCTGGATTTAAATATACGACAAAGGAATTAGGGGAGTTTTTTGTCTCTGTGGGTGCGCAGTTTTTCCCAGGCATCAAATTTACTATATTTATTGGCCTTGGTTGGTTTTGTATGTGAATGTGGAGTAATGCTGCTTTTGAATGACTGTGGGTGTGTAGTGTTTCTTACTGTTTTAGTTGCTCTGTATATATATAGAATGGAATGCATGTTTCACTTTTCAATAGCTGGTTTGCTGGTTTCAATAAAAGACATTTATTCACCCTTTTAAAGTATACATGGCATTGCTGAATAAGAGAACATGCAAAAAAAAAAAAAAACTTTTACTTCTCTTGCATCTGCCATTCAAAGCAGTAAAAAAATCTTCTTGCTGACTATTGAATGGAGTCTGTGAATTATTAAACTTTGACTGTAATTCATGATATTTTGCTTATCATAAAAGATATATACTATTCAGTGGCCGCCTTCCATTTACACTACATCAGCATTCCTAACTTTACTGCCCATTGCTCAAGGTGGAAACACCTTTTTCCTTCTAAATCTAATGGGGTGACCTCTGTTCTTTTCATGTCGTGATGCATGAAGTCCTTAAGATTTGCCTGGATTGACCTCAAAACATTTTGTTTAATAAGTGACCTTTTCACTTCAACAACGTTCCTTCTCCAAGAAAGCAAGCTCAGTTTTTGACAGCCTTTCTACAATTTTAATGTTGCATTACTGTTATGAATTTTAGTTGCACTCTCACACTCTTCTGTAAATATCCTTCTTCATACAGAATTGTACAGAGCGATCAAGATGCAGTCTTACTGGGATTTATGGAGAAGCAATAGTAATGCTTTTATCCCTTGAGTTGCATGCCTCTTTTATACACAGAAGTAGCTTTGTTGGTTTTTAATAGGCACTAGCGATGCTGCATACCATTGTGAAAACCATGTTATAGACAATAACCCAAATGCCTTTCTCAATTAAGAAGCCTTCAAGGAATGTCATATTTGGTTCTTTAGAAAGCAGTGTGTATTTTTGCTTTTCTTTTCAGCTTACATTATCGCTAATAAACCGCATGTCTTACATCCTCAGTTATGCGCAGTCACTCTGTAGAATGGGTCACTTTAATGCATTAGATCTTAATTATTTCATGCAGTTTGCATTATCGCTGTCACAAGGAATCAGTCCATTCTGGAGCTGCAAGGTCAGCGCTCCATAGAGTTGACAAAACTGCATTAAACTGCCCTACTTATATGTGCATGCTATACCATTAGTTCTCTGTCCAAGTTAAAATAGCAGGCCTGGAACTGGCTAATCAGTGGTTGTGGCAAATGCAGAGGAGCTGCTGTGAGAAGCCCATAAACAGTCACTATTTAGCGCCTGGTAGGGGCTTTTTGGGCTTCTATGTTTAGAAATGCCAGGGCATATTTGAATCCACGTCTGGGCCTGACAAATAGTTTGCCAGAACCCACAGGCCCTTCATATATTATTTAATGCCATGGAGGCACCTATGTTACGTCTAGGCAAATAAATCAAAATCCTCTGGCGTAAGGGCTATTTCTATACACATACCATGGAGAACAGCAAATCCGTACACAACATTTTATGTTTTTAGAAAAGAATAATGCCACTGGTTATGAGTAAGGCTGGGCATATATGTGGAAGGGTATCCATAAATAAGGGATGTCCCTATGGATTTTTCAGACCCAACTTCTAAGCATCCCCTTGTAGGTTGGACATGCCCTACAATACATCTATGCCAGCATAATTGACTTATGAAAATGTGTGTTATTATTGTTTTTTTTTCTGTAAAATGCAGTATTTTGCCTGCTTGAATGATTTTTTTTCACATTTTGAAAAAACTTTCTGACATTCTGAAATGTTTGGGCAACTTTTTAAAAGGATTGAAAACCTGCGTTATCTGGTTCATTTTATCAATGCTTTCCTATTGCTATTGTTATTTTCTCCAGAGAATGTACTCAAGTTTTAGTAAGCTGAAGAACCTTTTATCTATGGGCAAAGTCTGTTCGCAATCAAATGAGAAACAGTGTCTTTTGAAGTGCATAATCATCATCTGACAAGCTGAACAACCTGGAGCAAATATGTCTGATGTATGGGGCAAAATAACTTTGGAAACAGTGTGTAAAGGCTGCAGCTTGCAGGAAAAAATAATTTAGCAAATGTTAAATGGGGATTGGATAACTGGATACAAAAAGCATATTTTAGTTTTCATTTCTATACGCTCTTACGATTTTGTTAACATAAAAAGAATGTTTACAGTAATAACACTAAGGGCTGATTTACTAACCCACAACGGGTCAAATGAGTCGATTGCGTTTTTTTCGTAAAGATCGGTATTCTTGCGATTTTTTCGTATTTTTTTTGCGATTTTTCGGGTCTTTACGGAATTTTTCGTTACCATAGATTTTTGCGTATAAAAGCGAGTTTTTCATAGGCATTACGAAGTTGCGTAAAATCTTGCGATTTTTTTGTAGGGTTAGAATTGCGCAAAAAGTTGGCTTTTTTCGTAGCGTTTAAAACTTACCGAAAACTTTGCCCTTTTAATGTTTTAACCTACGAAAAGGCGGCAATTTTCACGTAAGTTTTAACGCTAGGAAAACGCACGATTTTACGCAACTTTCGTCAAAGGCTAGGAAAAATCGCGTTTTTACGCAAAATCATATTGGTAACGAATAAATTCGTAAAGACGCGAAAAATCGCAAATACATACGAAAAGTCGCAAAATGTTCGTTTTTCACAAGTCGGAAACTTTTCCGCAATTCGGGTCCGGATTCGTGGTTAGTAAATCAGGCCCCTAAGAACACATTTCAGTGGGCAGAATTTATTACTCATTAATATGAAATATTGAAGGGTACAATACATGGACTTTTATAAGTCCAGCTTACAGGTCTATGGTTTCCCATTATGAGAACAAATCCTTTTTTTCATATTTTTTTACTAATATAAGTTAAAGACAAAAGTTCTGATTAGTTGCAGAGTAACTGCGCCAGGGTTGACTTGCGTTGGGACACGCGTGGAGAAACCCGGTGGGCCCTGGCTATCAATGGGCAGCCAACCAGACCAATCCCGTTGGGAAGCATTGCACTCCGCCACTGACTCTCCTTACACTGATTTGCAGCAAGGTAAGTATGAAGTAATTATGCTTCAAAGGAGTTGGGCGGCGCAGTGGGGGCCCGCTATGTGGTGCTGGGGGCCCGTGAATTGGCAGCCCAGAGGCCCCATAACCGCAGTACGGCCCTGGTAACTTCATTACACAACCACCCACCTGGTATCTAAATGCTATGTATTATAAATGACACGTACAATTTGTAGTCATTTATTTAGACCAATAAAGGACTGACAGAGTGGAACACTTTAAGTTGAGTGCTGAAACCCCGCTGGAACAGATTGATATTTGTACCATGTCGCATGCATTAAATATCAAAGGTACATCCTATTTTATTTATTTCAATTTTGAATGCTATGTAACCATTATATTACTGTCTATTGGCGCATTAATGAATACACTATATTGCAATCCTATTTCTAAAATGATTCAGTTACAATAAAATTTCTTCACTGTACTGACACAGAATGAAGAGACGCTAGTCGTGTAATTTAAAATCAAGAAAAAAAAAAATGAATGTTAAATGATCCTCTGGGTAATACAATAGAATGAATGAGGTAAAATCAGAAATAGAGTATTCACATCAGAATATCATCATAATCTGCAGGTCCCTGTAAAATGGTAGTGTGAACATGTTAGGGAATCTCTCAACGACAGATTTTCAACAAATGTCAGATATCAACTCATAGATGCACAGGGGCTGTCATGGTGTGTGTAGGGATAGTGGCTTGGGCTATGCATAGAGAGGCAATAGATGGACCTAAACTGAAGGTGCAGATTGTTTGCTGTAACTTATTAATTTGATTTTTTTAATCAAGACTGTAGTCTCTGTTAGCTTGCTGAGCTTTCTGGGGCTTCAAAAAAAAGGCAAACTGCATTTGTTATAATATTACTCACATCATTGTATTTTGAAAGCTGATGAAATTTACTTCCATCTTAAACGAATGATGAAACATATGGATTCCAACAACTGGGTGTAATAAACCTGGCCCAGGTTACTAACCTTTAGAACAAGCAGCATTTACTGGTCATGGTTTGAAGTAAAGATTGATTATGGTTGCTAGAAGTGCAAGGTTTTGGTCATATTAAGTAGGTAGCAGTGGGGGCGTTGGTTTTTGTTTTGGTCTGCATATTTTAAGCAACTATCCTTGTAACAGTTTGGACATATAACTCGTAACAGTGCGTTACAATCTGTGACAAGTGTGGTCCTGAAATGGTTTGGTTTACAAAGATATGCTAGAATATTTGCCACCACGTCTTTAAAATAAATGGTCTCCAGATGTCCTTGAAAACTAAGAAAATAGATTGCTCAGGTGATGCTCAGTTCTCGGCCTGGGACTGGCAACTGTAGATTCTGGCACAATGCCAGAGGGGCTGGTATGGTAAAGATTCCATAGACAGTAACTATTTTTTGGGCTGGTGGGGGGCTGATGTGCCATAGTTAAGCATAATAGGGTGCCAGCAGATTGACTGACATGGTTGAACGTAGCAGAAAAAAACCAGGGAGGTCTTGTTAAGACAATCTCTTGGCTTCTAGGTACAATGTGGCTTGAGGAAGGCAAGGCAGATCGGATAAAAAAAGAGTGGGAACAAGCAAGGAAGAAAATAGACTTCATGATGAAACAAGGCCCTTACTGATGGAGATAAGCATGAGAATCACATTTTACGGACCAGAATGGAACAATGACTGTCAAGGGTGTAGACGAATTAAGAACATGCAAGGGGTGGGCAGAACAGGTAATATCGGTGAAACAGTATGGTTAAGGACGTAGCAAGACAGGTTGACAGGAGCAATTGAAATTGGAACAAAGGAAAGGTGGCTTAGGCACAGATCCAAAGCTTAATACACTTGTGCAGGACATAACAAGGGAATCCTTTTTAATGGGCAGTATCTAGCAGGAAACTGCTTTTTAAAGAGCACCAAATAAGAGCAATGTGAAACCCATGCATGACACAAGCAATTTTGCCTGAGGAGTGAGACACTAATGGCTGCACAATAATAGCTTAGGGACATCATCTACTGTCCTCACTGCAAGGACTTTCTGTGGCCACAAGGTAGACAGCTTTTTTGCTTTTTTTTCAGTGGATGCAGCATGTGTAGATATTTATTGAATGAAGTGATCCTGAGGTTCTTGGCAGTAACCCTCGAAAAAGTTACTAAACAGAGTAACCACTATATCTTGCATTAAATAATTTAATCAGGGGAGTGCTTACAATTGGGTTTTTTTTCATGTCCAATTTTGAAATTCTGTAGCGTTTGCAAGTTTCATAGCGCAAATCAATTGATTTAAAGCAAGTACAAGTTCATAGAATGATCAATGAGCATAAGTGGTACAATTCAAAGAAGTACAAGTTCAAGAAATGATCAATGAGCATAAGAGGTAATTTATAGTGGTGCAGTAAATGGCTTTATTACAAGAATACTTGATTTTTTTATCCAAACATATCAAAATCTTGGAAAATAGAGTGTTTATCAACCAAGTGACTGGCAGGTTTGTTTGTTCCAATGCTTTTGTGTCAAGAAATGAGGATGAAAGGCTTAAGCGTGGTATATATTTCATGGAAAGGCTCGAAGTCAGACCCCAAGGAATTAAATATTCAAAGAGGGGTATTTGGCTTTCCTCCACATGATTGTGTGGGATAGTCATCAGGTGGCAGAGAGTTTTGCAGGAAAGTCTGGGGCTCCACTCTGCAAATTTCTAAGTGCTGGAAAAAGTAAAAGTTAAAAAAATCTGCCTAGTAGGAACTTCAAATATTTGTAGTAGCGTAGATTTTCTAGAATCTCATACGAATTTACCCTACATTATTATTCCTGGCATTTAGCAGCAGAAGAGTTAAGGGTCAGGGAGAGAATGCAGGTTTTAAGTGCTGTTGTGAAGAAAGGAAGGGCTGTCGGACCTCATTAGTTTGTCAGAACTAACAATTACGAGCTGACATGAGGTAATTTTTGGAGCGCTGTTGGCATTAATCATTTCATGACAAGCTGGACGGGAAGCAATGGAGCCTCTGTCAGTTTTAGGGTTACATGTGTGTCTGTTTAACATGTGGCATTATGATGGTGGCTTTCCTGGTCAGAGAGGAAAAAAGACTATTAGTCAGGAATCCTGCTCTGTTAAGTGGATCGGTTGGACAAGGTCAACAGTTGCACGGATGTCAGAGCCGCACAGACAGAACATCTTTGTTCTCGAAGGCAGAACATAGCGGAAAAAAGAGAAGGTGAACACATAGGTGAGTGACACGTTTTATCAGGAATCATTTAGAGATTCCAATGTGATTGACAATACAGAGTGTTAGACCCAGGGCTTGGCTGATTTACACCTGTCAATATAGGTTACTATGTTATATTGGAGGAAATGGATTGCAGCTGTGCAGACATGTGGTGTGGAAAGTTTTATTAACCAGTGGTTTAGATTTTTCATGGTTTGAGGGCTTGTCTTCAACTGGAGCTTGAGGCAAGGTGTTGGTCATCCAGAGACTTTCATGGCCCTTCAGATTGTAGTATAGGTCTCTCAATTCTGGTAAAGTAAAGGCAGTAATAAAATCATATATAACAGGCTTTATTATTAATCTCCTTAAATTCAACTCACTGTAAATAATCAGTTAAAAAAACTTTGCCAACATCTGTTGCTATTTTTGGTATAAAAAGGAATAATTTGATTTCTCAAGAAGATCTCGTTGGAACAATTCCTTACTTTGCGTTATTACAGCAGAAAATGATTGTGGTTCCTTCTCCAAATCTTATTTAATGAGCCGCACGTCCTATTAGGATTTCTCAATACTTTCCTGACATGTTTCATAGAACGGGGCTAACGCATAATTTATGTTATTTTATGAGGATTAAATACTAGCAAAAAAAATTTTGGGGAAAAAAAAGGAGTATTTTGCAATATTTATTTGTGTATTTTGCTGTATGAGACTTCGAATAATGAAATATTAAATAGCTCAAACAAAGCAAAAACAAAACAAACTCTGTCCTTTTATTATTGATTATATAATAGATGTTTTGCTTTTTCAGCCTATTCTGTTGATGTCGGTTTGCTAGGCTTATCTGCATAGACACTTGCACTTGAAGGTGCATACACGCACCGATTTATCGTACGAAACGTCGTTTGCGTACGATAATCGGTGCGTGTATGGCCAATGTCAAGCAAGCCGAACGATATCGAGGAAGCTTGCTGAAATCGTCGGCTCGCCGATCGGGACCAAGTTAGAAATTTTGATCGGTGCGCCATAGAAAGGCGCCTGAACCAATTCTCCCTTCAGAGCTGAATGGCAGAAGGAGGTAGAAATCCTATTGTTTCTACTCTTACTGCGATTCAGGCTGAATTGGTGTGTGGCGGATCTGACGATGTTTCGTGCGACGACGGTCGTACGAAACATGTGAGATGCGGCCACGTGTATGGAAGCTTTATTCTACAGAGTGAAAGGGGAATACAAGTTAGAAAAGTAAGATAAGAGCAGGCTGTTACTATAATCCAGCTACAATTGCTTTTTAATACAGTAGTAGTGAATTATAATCATACTGGTAGTAAATTATATCTTGTGCGAGGAATAACAATTGATATTGGTCATGTGCGGTTACAAAAATTTGCTATAAAGGGTATATGACTTAC
The DNA here is from genome assembly GCF_000004195.4 of Xenopus tropicalis. Classification (NCBI taxonomy): domain Eukaryota; kingdom Metazoa; phylum Chordata; class Amphibia; order Anura; family Pipidae; genus Xenopus; species Xenopus tropicalis. Next base: position 10,316 of record NW_022279361.1, read on the forward strand.
TGACATATACTTATGTAAACTTTGTTTGGCTGTATTTAGGGGTATATAAGGCTAGTTGGACATTAGAGCATGTGTTAGCTGCAACCCGCTTTCAAGCAGGATGGGCTTTCCTCTATTGGGAGTGTGGTAGGCTAATATGGTGTATAGAACTACAACTCACACTGGTGTTGTGCAGTAAAAGGAATAGGAGCAGGCAGCTCTTGCAGATTAACTAGATGAAGCTTTATTGTCCAAGACAATGTTGTATCAATGCAGGGATCAGCAAATACTCACACAGAGTTGAGGTAGACAGCATACAGAAGTACAATCGTAATACAGTGAGCAACAGGTGGAATATGATACTTCCTAGTAATCCCTTCTCATCAAGAGGTTGGGTAGGCAAAGCACCAACAGAAGGATAGGTATAGGCAGCTCACCGGGTAGTCCCTTCTCTTCAAGAGGTAGGGCAAGGCATATTGCTAACTCTAATTCCCTAGCACTTCTGTGTCCCTACAATAAGCAATGAAGGCCTAGTAGGAAGACTACTCCTTTCCTAGTATTCTGGATGGGGCTAAAGACTGCCCTTGCTAAATAAGTCTGACTGATCTCAACTCTAGAGAGTGCTATTACATTTACTGCTATGCTGTCCTTTCTCATTTACGGGGCCCTGTCCCACTTATCAGATGAAATGCTACTGGGCCTTAGTGCTCCTGGTCAGTGGACTGATGCCTGAAAGCAGTGGCAGCCAAAGAGGAAGCCAATCCCTCTGCTAGACACTTTATTAGCCTGCAGGGGGGAGTGGGTCACCTGTATAGACGTATAGGGAATAGTATTAGAACTGTAACTTAAAGTACAGGGGCTATTTACCCAAAACAAGAAAGGTTGAGAGGTAGGGGATAACACGCATAGGGGAGCTTAACCTATGGGTCGCCTACACTTATATCTAGGTCTTTTAATCTTTGCAATTTTAAATAATTTGCACTTTAAACGAATGTACTATGGGGTCAGTAATTATTCCTACTAATATGAAGGATATGTCAAATTATGAACCAGATTCAATTAAGATAAGGAAGTTTTAAATCTCTAATTTCAATTCCAGATTCTCCCAAAGAGTCAGATGAATTCAGTGAGAAAAACTTCTCATTAAATTTGAATTTCACGAAGCCATAATTTTCATGTGATTAATCTGGCCTGAAAACTTCATTAACATCTATGGGAAAAACTGGAACTGATTTAGGAAAAAAGTTTTTTCTCCTCGAAATGAATGTCGCCTATAAGTTTTCACAGTGATAAACCATGAAATAACTTTTGCCGTTAATTTGAATCTTGCCTGTATGTGGGAACATGAGCTAGAAGAACACAAGGGTTTCACTTTTATAAATGGTATAATTTACCATGTGAAAATTTAAAACGGGGCGTATTTATATATAGGTAACTGAGTGCCTGTACCCTTAAAGCTGCAGCTATGGGGAGGCGGCCACAGGGGCCTCAGCAACTGAAACTATGGAACTATGGAGGCAGCGTTGGGGGGTGAGGGTGTACAGGGTAAAAGTGACGTTAAAAGAAAGTAACATTATGCACAGCATGCACCTGATGTCATTCCACAACTTGAGAAGCGCATTTTGGGCCTAGGGCGGCAATGGACCTAAATACAGGCCTGTGTTTAAACCATGACATAAAGGATTTCAGTGGGGTACTCTGATTTCTGGGACATGCAAATATATAGACAGGTTAATCGTCTTCTCATAAACTTGACTTAATTGTCTTAATAATATAAATGTTTTTCATTTATTGCCAATTATGTTCTGGTTTCACAAGGCTAAAACCAAACAGACAGTTGAGACCGAACAGGCCTGAGAAAAAAACTCTGGGTGAAAAAGGCAGGTGGCAACCCTAGCTGCAAGGCACCAGTGCTAACTGCAATCTAGCATCTAACTGTCAATCATCTATTATCTAATCTATCTATCTATCTATCTTCTATCTATCTGTTATCTATCTATCTATCTATCTATCTATCTATCTATCTGTCTATCTATCTATCTATTCTATCTATCTATCTGTCTATCTATCTATCTACCATCTATCTATCTATCTATCTATCTATCTATCTATCTATCTATCTGTCTATTATCTATCTATCTATCTATCTATCTATCTATTCATCTATCTATCTATCTATCTCTCTATCTATTATCTGTTATCTATCTATCTATCTATCTATCTATCTATCTATCTGTCTATTATCTATCTATCTACCATCTATCTATCTATCTATCTATCTATCTATTTCTGTCTATTATTATCTATATGTCTATTATCTATCTATCTATCTATCTATCTATTATCTATCTATCTGTCTATTATCTATCTATCTCTATCTATCTATCTATCTATCTGTCTATCTATTTATCTATCTTATGTATCAATTATCTATCTATCTATCTATCTATCTATTATCTGTCTGTCTATTATCTATCTATCTACCATCTATCTAAACCTTACAAATAAAGCATTATATTTTTTAGTAAATGAAAATGTTTTATGTAGAACCTTACATTTTGAGCTGATAAAAATAATTTGTGGAGAGAAGAAAGGCGATCATATGACAATAAAACTTTCATCAGCTGATGCCTTTGACACAGCATCCAAGTGTTCCTGTCACCCTTCTCTGCTGTAAACAAACTACTGATGAGACAATGACAATAATTACCAGAAGCCTTAACAGTACAGAAAGACTCCTTTATTTTTTCAGCGAGAGCAAGCTGAATGATTGCCAAGCAGTGCACATGCAGAAAGAACATTGTAATAGAAATATCTGTTCATCAAATGAAAGGATTTTCAGTGGCCCCCAAACAATTTAAATCATGATTGTTATAGAATACACTTACAGTTTTTTTATCCTTCTGTTGAAAGAGAAAATACTGATAATGATGGTATTTATAAAAGATGCCATCATTTATCCATGTACATAAGTAATGCATAATGTTTAAGGCATTTTTAAAATAAATTAAGACCAGATTTTTTTTGGCTGTAAACCTAATATAAATTTTGACCATGAGAGCAAATGTAATTCTACGAAACTTTTCACGTAATTGCATTTGTATTGTTACTTTTAAATGTAGTCGCTATTGAAAGCAGTATCTGTTTTTCCTCTGCTGGCCCTAAGTGGCTTATTTACGACATGCAAACCTTGAAAAAGTTGTTGTGTGAGCTGACAGCATTAATTAAAGGTATTGTGCTCAAAGCTGCTCCTTGCACTTGGGTTTACTTGTTGTCTTTTGCTACGTGTCCATCCTACCTCCTGTTGTAAATTGAAAGTCCATGTATTGATGCAGGAAACCCTGGATCTAATGCAAACTTCAAGATATTGGTAACACCAAAGTTCCCACTGTGGTCTGCATCAATGTAAGCAGCAATTGGGCCTGCTATGCTTCAAAACATAAGTGCAGTTATGCATGGTTTTATGCATGAGATGCTACTTCCCTTGCACACACAGGAACACTGCATTCTGGGTAAAATTGAACTTTGCACACTGCGCAGTTGTATATTGTATATTTTGGTCTGCAAATATCTCTCATTTGTGCTATATGCACATTGTTTGTATATAAAAAATGGCAAAGGAGTTTGGAAACTTGTTATCCAGAATTTTTAGGACTTTTGGTTTTCCGTAATTTGGATCTCTAAAATGTCATCTGTACTAATTCCACCTGCAGTGACTTGGACTTTCACTGTGAGCAATAGCGCCCATTATGAAAAGGTGCAAAGTAGTGTACAGGTAAAACTAATGTCAGGCCGACTGCCCTCACTGGGGTTGAGATCAGGGCCGAGAAGAAAACTGGGTTCAAAAGGCCAGTATGCAGTTGTTGTTTGCCCAAAAAAACTTTGCAATAAAGGCATTTTAATCAACAAAGACAAGAGGTGCTGTTCCTGTTCTTCTGTATCCAAGGGTCTAAACAAGTCACTTAATTGAATTCAGGCAAAGGATCATGGCAGGAATGAAGCAGAGGGCAGGAATGGTAGATCAAGACAAGATAACAATTTAGGCACCCAGGAAAGACCTTTGGTGTCCTTTTATGGTGTCCCTTTTTTTTTTCCAGTCAAGTGAATGCATGTTTCACAATTTAATTGACCATAAAGTAAAAACCTAGCACCCTCTCATATAAAAGGAAAGGAACAGCTGTTCGAACAAACTGATGCCAGTAAGGGACATACTTACCACATATAAAGCACTGTATATTCAAGATGGATCTCCTGTAGAACTAATCACAGTGAAAAAAGCCATACTCTTATTTGTATATATAAGGGTTGATTCACTAAAGTGCGATAAGCGTTATCGCATGCTTTTTTGCGTTAAAATTGACACGAAAAAGCGCAATTCGCTAAAGTATTGTCACATGCATTAAGTTGCATATCGCGTGCGTTAAACAGCACGCAACCAAATGCGTTAATTTTAATGCATTGCGTTAATTAGCACGCAGAAATAACACTAACGCATGATTCACAAACACTTAGACGCGTTAAATATCGCATTAGTCTATGCAAAAATTAACACCTACTTGAGGCAGGCGGTAATTATAGAAAAGTACAGTTCATGAGCTTTTGGCAACACAATATGGACTTTGCAGTGGGATTTATTCAAGTCTGTGTTGGCCCTAGAGTGATGCAGCCGCCAGTTTGCAGGGAAATGGGCATTTTCAGTACAGTAGTTTTCTGAAAGTAATGGCGTGTATGGCTAATATGGCATGCGTTTTTTCGCACAGCAACAATTTGTGTGTGTGGCGTTAATTAGCGGGCGTTGCGTCAAATACCGCATGAAAATAGTCTTCGCGACTTAAATACCGCAAGTATCCTTTTTCGTGAATTGTGCATTAAGACGTGAAAAATAAGACGCGATAAAATTTTTAATGCATGCTATAAATAGCGCTCGTTTTAACGCACCTTAGTGAATCAACCCTATAATTGCTATTAAAAGCAGTGCCTGCCAGTCCTTTTCTAGCAGAGATGCCCTGGGGGAATATACTGGATTGTATTTTTTACACAGGATCTATTATCTGGAATCATTGGGACCTGCAGTTTTCTGGATAAGAGATTTTTCTGTAATTTGGATCTCCATATCTTAAAAAAAACATTCAGCCATGAAATAAAGCCAATAGGATTGTTTTGCATCCAATATGGATCCATGCAACTTAATTGCCATCAGGCACAAGGCACTGTTAAATTATTACAAAGATAAAGGAAATCATTTTTAATAACTAGAATTATTTGCTTTAAATGGCCTGTATTGGAGATGGCCTTCCTGTAATTCAGAGCTTTCTGGATAATGGGTTCTGGAAAAGGGATCCCATACCTGTATTAAGAAGTGGATGGAGAAGGAAGCATTTTATTAAAATAGCAGTGGGAGATAAAAGCAGGGAATGGAAGATGGGGAAACAGGGAAAGGAAAATATATTTAACAGTCTGTAACATACTGTATATTCTTATAATTACCATCAGATTGTGGCTTATAACAGTTATCTAGGCTATCAGGGCTTTTGTGAGTTTAATGAGAATATAGTGTCCGATATATGCAGGACACACAAGCAAACACACAGATACAAATGCTATATAATGGAAAAATAACATGGAAATTAACTTGCAAAAAGTCTGAAGTTCATATTTGTCATAATTCACTTTTAATACGTTCAGTCAGCATGGGGCTGATGATGAGTAATTAGACCGATTTGCTGCATCTGGATAAGGAAAGATCATGATTCCCAAACAACAGGCCTCAAACTTTGAATAACTGCAATTAATTTTTTTTTTTTTTTAAACACAAGTGAGAACCAAGGAGAACTGCAAATGTTGTGCCAACATGCTCTCACACACAGATCCAAATGTGGGTATATAATTCAATATCATGGGCAGCACTAGCGGGTTTTATGAAAATGGCCAATAATATATTTGGATGTACCTGGCTTTCCCAGTATTGCGAAAACCTACACATCTGCGATGCCATTAGATATTCTAGCTTTGTGCCATGTTGGCTAGGTACTGTACCTAGAATGCTATTAACAGAAATACATTATAAAATAGTTCAGAATAGTATACAATGGGGCACATTTATAAAATAATGCCACAATACACCATTTAAATTCCCATGTAGTTAAAAACAGTGTAATAATTTCATGCATGTGTGTTGATAAGTATTAAAAGTTGGGAGGCTTCAACCTTTATAAATATGCATTTAAAATGAACGAGTTTTGTTTCCAAATGTTAGCACCTAATGTACATTATTTTGATTTTCTACTTTTTAACAATGTCCTCTTTTGTTGGTTTTTGGCTACTAAAATATGGGAAAGGGTGTACTTCAGTTTTCCTTTGACTTTGATTACTCAGTTATGACATACGGGAATGGGAATATAGGATACCTACAGTTTTTTCCAATATAAAAAAGAGATAAAGATTACACAGGGCTTTATTTTGTAGTCTACTAGTCTACATTTTCCTTTCTTTAGGCCCCCATACACGGGCCGATAGAAGCTGCCGATATCGGTCCCTTGGACCGATTCGGCAGCTAATCGGCCCGTGTATGGGAAGAAACGAGCAGCCTGGCCGACGATATCTGGCCTGAAATTGGCCAGATATCGATTGGCCAGGTTAGAAAATCCAGTCGGATCGAGGACCGCATTGGCTCGTTGATGCGGTCCCCGAACCGACTGCCCATGGCCGCAAATGGAATCCGAGCGTTTGGCCCCAGGGCCAAACGATCGGATTATTTTTTTTTAAAGCAAGTTGCTACCCGATATCGCCCACCCGTAGGTGGGGATATCGGGTAAAGATCGCTCGCTTGGCGACATCGCCAAGCGAGTGGATCTTATAGTGTATGGGGACCTTAAGTCAGAATTTCCCCATCTGTCTTACTCTATACATTATTAAAAATACACAAGGTTGACAAAAATCTCCCTGGCTGACTGAAAAATTCGATCCTACAACCATCTATGTAGATTTCTTTCTACAACCCACAATTCAAGCCATACCCACTTACATTAAGGACACTCGGGATTTTTTGAACAAACTTAGATCAACCCTAACATTAAATTAGCGACTATGGATGTCTCCTCTTTATACACGGTCATTCCCACCACTTGGGCATACAGGTAGTCTGTCAGTTCTTGATTACTCATCCAGACACTACATGCCCTTGCACTGAATTTCTCATAGTTGTCTCAATATGAACTATTTTACGTTTGAGTTGAGTTGGGTTCCAACCTCACATTTGCCAATCTGTTCTTGGCTGATTTTGAGAAGACTCTTACCCCTTTTAAAGATAACATTTTCAGGATGTGGCGCTTTATTGATAATATTATGAAATTTAATGGGGATATATAAATTTATGATAAATCTATGATATACCTGTGTATTGATTTTGCTATAAGTATAACAATACGTTTATACAAACTTCTCAGTGAAAGTATAGTTTGCTTGACTGTATGGACAGTCTGTTTCATCATTTCCCTAACATTATTACATTCCTGGCTTCCTCCAGTCGTTTGATTTACTGTTTTTGCTGGGAAATGTAGGATAAGTAATGTAATCATTCCCTAAACTCACCTCCCTGTGCTTAAAGCACTGGCTTGATTGGTGCACTTCTCTGACTTTTCTTATACACACCTAGGATTTCAGATATGGAGATAAAAGAATGATATGGAGGTTTATACTTGTATAAATATGTGTATATTCTATTGCAGAGCTAAAATATATTAACTATGTAAATTTACCTTAGATATATATATATATATTCATAGAACTATATAAACATAAGATATTCAGTTGACTTTGATGTTTATATTTGGATTAGGAAGCTTCTCTCCCTCTCAGCATGTAACAGTGCTCTGTTCCTATTTCATCCAATTAGCAAACCAGCCCTATGTCACAAGAAGGATTAGCAGATTTCAGAATTACTTAAAAATAGATTATTGTTAATCCCCAAGTTCATGAATCCTACCTCATTTTGTTAATTGTTTTCAACCACATACTTCATTCAAATGTGGACATGGGTGGGTAGAGAGTCCACTTTTTACTGATATTTTAGCCTTTTAGTTTGTGCTAAAAGCAATATCAGTTCTAATGTTAGTCTTTGTGTGACTGTTTATACAGTTTCTATGGAAATCATTGGCTGATTCATTCAGTTATTTCTTTAAATCTAGAAATGATTACATTTAGACTTATATAACTCCTAAGGCTCAGAAATATTGTAGGTGTTCTTCAACTTGTCAGGTTGCCAAGTGGCATCAAAATAATCAGAAGTACATGGCTGTGCCCCAAATACCCCTAAGCCTAAGCCTAAGCCTAAAAAAACTATAAATTACTTATTAACGCATACAGCATAAAGGAATTGTTTTTAAAATTTTGAATTATATTGTTAAACTGGAGTCTATGGAAGATAGCCTTCCCTTAATTCAGAACATTCTGGATATTGTGTTTATATAATGTTTAAACAATTTTTGAGTGGGCTTAAAGTATGAAGATCCAAATTACATCTCTAAATTCAAATTTTTAAAAGAAATTATTTTTCTCTGCAATAATAAAACAGAACCTTGTACTTGATTATCATTTATTTATATAGCACCAGCAAATTACAAACTTTTTACATTAAATTCTAACAAAAAGCAATCATTTTATAAACAAGGGTATAGAGTAACAATAGGATCAGAGGGCCCTACTCGCAAGAGTTTACAATATAAAGTAGTTAAGGGGACATTTGAAACAAAAGGAATATGGCAACTGATTGATCATTTATTATACATATATAAATGTCTAATCAGTTTAGAAACATTGAGTATGCGTCCCTAAACAGATGGGTTTTTAGGGAGCATTTGGAAGAAAGGGAGGAGTCTGTTGGGCCAAGGCAGAGAGTTCCCCAGACAGTCAGAAGCCTGGGAGAAGCTTTGCAGTTGGGAATGGGATGAAGTGATGAGAGAAGAGAGGTGAAGGTCAGAGGCAGAGCAAAGGTTGTGTGATGGAGTGTATTTTGAGATTAGAGCTGAAATATAGGGAGGGGCTTCATTAGTAAGGGCCTTATATATGAGTGTTAGTAATCTGAACTTGATTCTAGAGGAGATTGGGAGCCAAAGGAAAGATATGCATAGGGGAGTGCTGATGTTGAATGGTGCGATAGATTAATTAGTCTAGCAGCTGTGTTTAGAACAGATTGGAGTTTTGATGTGTTGTAATGCCTGCTAGGGGTAAGTTACAGTAGTCAAGGGGGGAAATGATAGGAGACTGGATGACTGTTTTAGCTGTGTCTAAAATGAGGTAAGGGCATATTTGTGCAATGTTGCGCAGGTGAATACAATAAGATTTGTCAAGTGATTGGATGTGCAGTGTAAAAGACAGATGGGAGTCTAATATAATTCCTAGGCAGCATGCCTGTGTGGTTGATTGAAAGGTGATGTTATTGACTGTGAGTGAAACCTGAGAGACAGGGGAGGATGTTGGAGGAAATATAGATGAATTCTGTTTTAAAAAGAATCAGTTTCACATGATGCTGTGACACTCAGGAGGACATGGTGGACAGGCAACTTGAGAAAGGACAGAAGTAGAGAGGTCATGAGTAGACCAGATATTTGATGATCATCCACATAAAAGTGTTACTGCAGTCTATTGATGAGCGACTTTGTCCAGTTTAGGTTTGCTGAAAAATTTGTGATACTGCTGAAAAATTCATGAAATTCAGCTACTGTGCAACTTCTTTAACGCAACAGCAACTTTTTGGCACAACCTGGATTTTTTAGACGTGTCTTATTTCATGTAATTGCGACCTATTTGAAGCAACCGTAACTTTGACGCATGTTGGGCAGAAATCACATTGCATGAGGTTGAGAATGGAGTTGTCAGTGAGATGCTGAACCAGGTTGTTGTAAACAATTATTTCTAACAATATAGATGAAAAAGGAAGAAGGGAAACTGGAAGATAGTTGGCGGAGGAGCTGGGATCAAGGGAAGGTTTTTAGGATGGGAGTGATTAGTGCTTGTTTAAATGACAAACGAAAAGTACCAGAAGAAAGTGAGAGGTTAAATAGTTCTGTAAGTGCAGGGTTAAGTGAAATTTGGTGAAGGAGATGAGAAGGTATGGGGTCAAGGGAGCAGGTTGTGAGGTTTGAGCAGGTTAGAAGTTTGTTAACTTTATGTAATGTTGCAGGGGTGTGAGAGTGTAAAGTAGATGTAAGTGAGCTGCAAATTAATTTGAGATTGTTATTAAATGGTATGCTCTGTCTAATAAGGTACATTTTGTCCATAAAGAAATGAGCAGGTCCTTAAAGAAATGGGCAAACCTTCGCTGTGATTTAGAGGATAGGGAGGAGATTAAATAAGAGAAGTACAGTTGTTTAGCTACAGATAGAGCTTAGTTTGTAGCAGGAGAGCATGAACTTGAAGTGGATAAAATCAGGCTCAGTTCCTCCACTGGCTTTACAGCTGATCCGCTACATCTTCTTAATCCCAACTAAGATAAAAATAATCCATATTGGAGGCAAAACATTCCTATTAGGTTTATTTCATGTTTAAATGATTTTTTTTTAGCAGATTTAAGGTATGGAGATCCAAATTACGGAAAGACCCCATATCTGAAAACCCCCAGGTCCCCACATTTGGATAACAGATCCCATACCTGTGTAGTAATTTTTCATAATACTATTTTATACATCTATTACTTCTACACAAAGCTATATAATATTAATATTATTTCAGATAACATCTATACCTTTAAAATCTCCAATGGTTTTCTAATAAGTAGATAAGACATAACTTTGTTGTAACATTCTGTATATAAAAAAATGATAATAATAAAAATTCGATTCTACTTTTTCTCTGTGAGGTGAGTGCTACTGTTTCTGCTACATAAACTATCTTTTATGCAAATGAGCATATTCTCTCACATGACTATGATAAGTTATTCATACTGAATTTACTGACCGCGCTCACTAGTATAGATAATTAATATAATGCAATGCTACTCGCAAACCAAATCTGCTGTTCTCCAGCAATCCAGAGAGTCTCATCTTGAATACATTCCAGTGACTGCAAGAGGGAAAGATCAATAACCCATGTTAGCTGCTTTTTTGTTGTAATAACGGGGTTACCAAAAAATAACCTTAAAGAGCATTGCAGCCAGTCTAGAGGTTGATAGGTCAATGCCACCTTTTACCTATGTTTACTTCTATAAACAGAATCACATAACTCAGACAAGAATATTACGATGCATTCACTCAGCCATCAATATAGATTTCTTACAGCACTCTTTGCACCACAAGTTGTTTTTTTCTTAATTCAGGTGTCTGAGAGGAAAAATTTGCCAAACATTTATATAGCAAAGCATTTAATAGACTTTGCTCCAATGGAAATGTGCTTATATGTGATTTTTTGCCACAATGTTACTTATATTTACTAGAAATGACTGAATAGTTTTTTCTAGCACACTCGTTATTGAGTAGGGCAGAACAGTCCTAAATTTCTCAGTGTCTTTCGATGATTTTGTGTATCTCTTTAATATGGTGTTAAATTTTAGGTATTTAATGAGTTCACACTCTCAGAATATCATAATTCTATGAAAGTAAAATAGAAACGAAATAGTTATCTGGTACTTGAGAGATACATGGACTCAACTTACATAGATGATAGAATATACCGACTCTGACAGTTGCAAAAAGGTAACTAAAGAGCAATAGCACTAAAAGTAACATCTATCAGCAGTGGTCCCAAACCAGTGGCTCCGTGGTATGTTACTCACCAAACTCTTTTTGGAATTTCTTGGGCCTTAATGAAGAAACATCTCCTCATGTAGGCTTCGCAGGTGCAACGAGGAGCGAGTAAACCAAATACCGCAAATCAGTAGCCCTACCTTTGCTTAACTCTAGGGGATTTGTTCAATTGCTTGTATTTGTCTGCCCAACTGTTTTTTCAAAATTGAATGTTGGCTAACATGGCCCAATAAGATTCTTGCGGTGAGCTACATAATAGATCTATTAAAAAAAAACAGATACTCTATTTACAGTGATATTACGAGAATCACGCTATTCTATCTTGAATTGACATTACATTACAATATCAATATAGTAATAGAAATATGTTCTTATATGGCCTAACCTAAAAAATGGCAAAAACTACACAAGTATAATATATCATGTAAGATAATTATTCAATTGAAGGAAATATTGCACGCTTTACTCTCTTTTCTCCAATATATATACCTATAATAAATAATTACGAGTCAGGCAGAGGTTAGACAGCGACACCATAGACATAGAGGTTTTGATTTGATATGTATTTTGTGAGATTTTAGGGTAAATTACAGTTGGTTAATAAACTATTATGTCGCATTTTTCTACACTTCGAAAGGTGGAATAAAACAATATTACAAACCAACTTATAGCATGTTACTAGCGCTATGCTTACTTTTTACAAATAGAATGTAGAAGTGCTAAGAATCAGATTTCATTTCCACATACAGAGAGCTCCATCCGTGAATGTTACAATCTCATTTTCCTACCACATACATTGAGCAACTAGGTTGGTTTCCATCACTTATTGGGGGTTGCGAGACGCAGTTCACACACCATCATTGAAAATTACCTTCTTACTAATTAGGGGGAAAATGAATCCAATGGGAGTATAAATAATTTTCAGTGGTTATTATAATTGTGTTTATTATAAATTTCTATGAATTTGGTTTTTTTTGCTACAAGGCGATTATGTCTGTGTCATTCTGATATAAACAATAACCTTGTAAGCATCTAAACTCTGTAGTAGGGTATGCAAAAATCTCCCAGTAAGCATGATCCTTTTATCCACAGTCTATTAACCGTATCCGTGAGCGAAAGGGGATCGCACCTCGGCGGTGTGAGTGGGGGCGTGGAGAATAACGTGCCATCTAAGCGGGAGCTCCACACTACAACTTATTCTTATGGCAGCGCGTTTATCTCATTGAGTTCTGAATCGAGCCTCTAGCTAATTTGTCACACAGAATACCCACTTAACTGTTCATGTCTGGCGGCCTGTATGATAGTCTTACCAAATACATCCTCATTAATAATTCATTTATCTCCATGTATTTCATTTAGCACTCACATTTAATTCCACATCAATTCCATCGTATCCTGCTATGTACACTAATATCCTGTAGCTATAGCATAACATTCTTAAGAAGAAAACCAAAAGAGTCTTTCTAAGATATTCAATATTGTATAAAAAAAAGGCCATTTTTGAGTAAAATGTAAATAACACATATTTTTAACACTATTTAGCCAAGCTGACAATAAAACATAAGTGACAAAATAAACAAGTGATTTCAAATATGTGTTGTGTTTATCCAAGCCTTTGCTAAAATTGTTAATCTGGGTGCAGAAGAACAATTGTTTACAGGTTTAATAATAACAAGCTGCCATGTGGCCATTGCACTTTTAATCTGGGATTGTTATTCTCTTGGTTTAAGTACTTTCATAATATGGATATATATTATGTGATTTAATTGATTTGCAAACATATTATTAACTAGATCTATTTACGGTAGTGGATGAGCCCTCAGAATAATTGTTTTATCGGTTATAGCAGGAGTATCTCTCACAATTCCACATTTCGCCTATATTGGTTGGGGATTGTTTTTTAAGGAAACTATTCGCGAGGTTAAACTCTCTTGCATTCCTCTGTAATGTAATTCAATAAGACAACACGTATTCTCATGATAGTCATCTGAGAGTTGTCATAAAATTGGCCTTGTGGATAGCGAAATTTTAGAATTAGTGAGGCACGGTTAAGTTGCGACCAAAAAGGCGGCGGGCAAACTAAAATAAAATAGATGGCTTCTTGTACTATTCAAATGTTGATTGACTCATCTTAGAATGAGTACTGAAGATATAATAGTGAGCAATAGAGTGTGTTTTCTATGGCTCATGAAGTGCGTCAAGTTTTAAGAGACGAGGAGGAAATGAGACGTGAAGAGTTCCATCCCAAATAATTGGAAAATCAGTGAATACAACACGAAATTTCTCTAGCAATACATCGTCTATTATAATCAATAGACACGTTCATCTATATAATCAAGTTTTGCGTTAATTTGAGATCAACAATGGTCACATGCGAATGACATACTAAAGAAGTAGCTAAATGTCCATATTCTACAATGGAATCTGAGTAAAAGCATAAATCCAGAGCTGAGTAACATGTATTTCTCACTGCGGTTCGTAAATACCTGTATTAGATTGGATAATGGGTAATACAGCACTATAAATCTTAATCTCTCTTTGACTCGAGTCCTTCCTAGAACGCAGATAGTCAACAACGTGCTCAGAGATTTACACTGAAAATACAATAATATCATCAACATTTGTTAATCATCATCAATCGGATCACCTAGGATAAAGTGTGTTTCTTTATTGCTAAGTATTGTGCCAGCGTGTACATAAAGGGATGATATCACCTCTTAAAAGGAGAAAACAAAGTTCTAAGTGTAGCATATTTGAGATCGTGTAGTCAATATGTGGAAAATTGTAGATACTTCTATTAGAAAGTGACACAATAAAACAGCGCAAAAAAAGAGACGAGAGAAATAATAGTTAGAGCACGATAACTATACCATTTATTTGTGAAATAACCTTATTTATTCACAAGTAACACAGTCTATATCACATACTTATTAGGCCACCAACTATGCTTCATATATCCCTCTTAAACCACAATGTAGGCTCACAACTCTTAGGGAGAGGAGAGTGAGTGCGTGAGCCTTGCGACATCAACACCTGATATTACTAGGACGATATGTAGAATTAAGGCGCTGCACATGTTCTGATTATCTGTTATAGCACTAATTCTGTTAAATATTAGTCGATTTATCGGCAGATCAGGTATTATTGGTGATCATTTAGTAGACAAGACAATACTTTTAGCTAACCTGTTAAGCATAGTTCTCCTGGGAAGGTATTCGCTCCTGGTCTGGTCGCTCTAACAGCAGGACTTAAAAGCACCTAATCCTTCGATAGAAACGGGGTGCTCTTGATGAGACTTTTGGCCGATATAGTAATACCTCCGGATTTGTGATGACTCACTGTGCCCTAGATGTTGATATTAAGATTAAAGGTCCCCAGAGTGTGGGAATAGCACAAGCAGCAATAGGGACACGAGTACAGTTCTGATATGAGACACACCATAACCTTTTCGAAGATTTGTCAACATAATCATATTGGTTGTCTGTGTAGAGAGATGGATTTTACTTTAATATTAGTGTGGGTACACTCTTGAATTATCACGGTTATGGAGATTCATCATTAGTCGGGTCTTGGAACCCCGTATATCCAAAACGTCGCCAAACCCTTATCTAGACAAAGCTGCATCTCACATAGAGCTCTAAGTAATTAACCTTCTAAATGTACTATATATATGCATGAGAATATAATCACTTTATTAATGCGAGTTCATTTCTTCCCATCTGTAATAATAGAGTCGAAAACACGTCACCTCTTATCTGTTATCTTGATCCCAACTAAGTATAACTACATTTAAACTTCCATGTGCAATTGGGGGCAAAACAATCCCTAGTAATGGTTAATTAACCTGTAATCTAGTTGATTGTTTTCTAGATACTCAAGGTTATGGACGATAACCAAAATCTAACGCGTGAAAAACCGCGCATCTTACGCTGGAACATATCAACCACCTCTTCGGTCCGAGATCATCCTGCGCATAACCGGTCCTTTACTTAGCGTGCACATTTGATTTACGCTATGGTGTATAGCTCTTAAATATACATCCGCTTACTCCACAGAAATAATAAGAACAGTTGCTGACTATTATATGAAGGTTTAGTATTGTGTTTTATTATGCTATGTCTTATTATTATAATATTATTATTGCAATAATTAATTACAACTAATGTGGCTCGAATATGTCTCTGTGGACGAAGCATTTTAAATAGCAATTGAAGCCTAAAATATGTACATATTGCAGTCATGAAAAATCTATATTATAGATATAAGTACAGAAAGAGACATCTGAGAACTTTCATGTGGTTATAATCAGAAACTCTATCAATACATCTCCTAGTGATTGCTATAATGTCCACAACTACTAATTGGCCCAGGTTAGGGTTATAATTTTAAAAATAGTCAGACAATTCCAGCCTCATTATTTGGCTCTGTAGGATCACATAAAACATGTACCTTGTACTGATCCAACTCAGAATAGTCATACATCCCTTACTCGGAGGAACTCCATCAAAACCCTAATACGGGAACAGTAATTCCCATATTTTACAACATGAGTCATTTGAGTATGTTATGGAGATGTCGTGTGAGGAGATTTGATGAAAAGACCAAGAGTAGTCCTATTTTTCAGCGAAAGACTCAAGTCACCCAGGGCCAAGATTCTGGACTAAATCAGGGTACCATATCACCTATGTTATATGCAACATAGGATTCTAATATATTACAGTGGCTTATTCCATACACATTGTGAAAAACATTTCTTTAGATATAATCCGCTCGCGTGGAAAATAATATGTCTACATATGACTACCACCCTCTTCAACGTAAATTGGATAGGTGTCAATTAAAAATGGTGCCCAGTCACGCACGAGAGGATAAAGACTATATAGAGAACTTGATGGAGCTATCTTTACAGTTCACCCTTGGCTTTTAATAAGCTGGCTCTAGATTTATTGGCACAATGAATAATATTTGTGAGAAGTGAAAGTTCTCATCAATCTATAGTATATCGTCGTAAATGAGTTCTTTATAGATATTGCATGCGAGAGAGATGTGAAATGAGCATACATCCATAGTAGAATCGTTATGATGACAGCAGCGAAATAAACTCATGTCATACACAAATGTCTATTAGTCATCTTCACCAATATCAGTATTATAAAAGTATAGCACAGACTTGTATAGCCTTAAGGTGTGTAATAATCAGGAAGAAAATGCCTATACCAACTGAGGCTAAAATTATATGCTTCGAATTATCCGAGTCTATTAGTAAGAATATCCTTTGATTATTTTTATCTTCTCAGGACATTAGTCTAATGCTTTGGACACAATTGCTCAAGGTGAGCAAGTGTTTTAGTAGCTCGTCATTGCCACACTAGTTTATTTCCGGACAAACAACATAATAGTGAGCCCAATTTAACAGACTCGTCTTAAATTGATTCACTTAGAAAGTATAAAATTTATATCAGTGAAGGATATATATGGCTTGGCTTTATAATATGCGCTTACAGGAACTATAAATACTCATAGGCTGTGTCCAATGCTTTGTCTTAGAAAATAAGACTGGCGAGTATGAGAACATCATATTCAAGAAACGCGATATATTGGTCCTTTGTCAACAACAAAAATATAAAAACTAAAGTTATCGAAGCGCCTATACTATTGTTCTCTGTTGAGATCAGAGTTCTGGTCGCTCCTTATTGAGTGTATACTCCATGCGTGCTGAGTTAGAGCCCAGGGCTTCCAGTACTCGGGTTCCTTCAGATGTAGTGTTTCTCTAGATTGAGGCACAAATCTATACAAAATAAAACAAACATGTCCGGATTTATTTCGATGGACTTGACAAAGTAAAACTCCTACAATGGTCCATTTTTATTAAATAGGAAAAATGTGCACTATACAAACCAGAATATCTACATTTCTTACGGGGAAGACCTATTTTATTTTAAGCTGTTCATAAAAAACGTGAATGTAGTAAAAAAGGTGTAAATAAGCTTCGCTGATATACATATAATTGTGTTGAAATGTGTTAGTGAATCGGAGTGGTGTGTTTATTTTTTTATCACGGTATGCCATCTAAAGAATGTCAGTAGATTATGACGTACCTATAATCTTTTGGTGGAGAGACCACAGTTGTAGCCTATAGTGTAAAAAGCATGTGATTCTCTAAGCGCAATGTGTTGTGCAATGTTGCATATAAATCTGCTCTCAAAAGGACAGCGTGAGTAAAATCTTATCATTTCACCAAGTGAGGAGCTCTCCATCATTGGGAGCGCCAATAGATTCTTTCTCGCTATGTAGGATGAGATGATTCAATATCGGATTTAACTGCTAAAATGGGTTGTCTACTGGCGTCAAAGCCTCACTGGAATTTTTGTCTCCACATGTTATCCCAAAAAATATATCACGACCCCCACCTGGCGTTTATGAAGTAACTGGTAAAAATTTGAATGATCATTTAGTCTATTTTGCCAGAATTGAGATATAGCCCAGAACTGAAAAGAATTGATCAAAATATACTTTCTACCCCTTGGTTTGGTGAATTTTCAAATATCACGACCTCTATTTGCTCCCTACAATTTTGCCCTCATATCATGCTCGTTCTATGCGTGTTGTACATACTCGTAAGCCATTTTATCTTGTTTCCATCCTAGATAAGTGACAATGCTATGAAGGACTTCAAAATCATTGTTGTTTTTTTGTCCCACCCAGAGTTACATGTGAATAAATATTCTCTATCTATAAGGAAGACAGTTTTAGTTACTCTGGTACTAGCAAGGCTACGTAATCACGAATTTTACACCTTTAAATTATGAATATTTGGTGTATAAACCTACTACAATGCATTTTCAAGCTATAATTGCTGTTGTCACATTAATCCTTGGTAAATCAAGCGGCGGTTTAAAGTACAAGCTGATAAACACAGAAGAATCCTAGTTTAACTTGTTGGTCCTTTAGCGCTTATTGACAATAGGTGGGTAGGGGCTGTTATGAATCGAACACTCTTGGCCAACCCATGTTATGCTATATCAGTCCATAAGTTACTTGAATGATAATCATATCGCTACGCTATTTAGTTTTTTTGTTGAGCACTCACATCTATTTGCACTCACAGAGCCGTCACTCAATGAGAGGAGCAAATCCACTATTTTGTTCGTATATAATAAAATCATATTAGTTGAGTAAAAATACTGATTTCTGAATACAAATGTTTTTTTTTCTACAGAGAAAAGGACAATTTATTTCCCTCCTCTACAGCCATGTCACGCGATGTGTTCAGCTTAATTAACTATCAAAATGTGGCTGTTTTTTATACAGAGAATGTATATATAACTTTACCATTTTTTTTTTTGAGTTAATAATATAACAGTCTGCCCTAGGTTCTGGAGTCCTTATTTTGAGGCCTTTTGGTAGACCATATCAGTGAAAACTTGAATTCTCGTGAGGTGGTATTCACTATATGGCACAAGAACACCTTTACCATTAAGCATTCACTATTCATCCCTTCGAGAGAACCTACGATTATTGGATATTATCTACTCCCAGCCGAGGGTGCTGTGTATGCACTGCAAGTACGCACAAGATTTCAGGGTGGCAATTGGATAGAACAATTAATGAGCAACGGATTCGAATTCAAGAAATGACGACTCTACACACATATTAATAAGTCGATATACAGTCAGGTACACAAGTGGAATCACATCTGTTACAGGTGAGTCTTGTTAGGGTTTTGCGGGTTTGCCCCGAAACGCAGAGCCTTTCTGATAAACTTACAGGATCGTTCTTATGCTAAGAGGTGTTCTGTCAAGCTCTCGCGCAGACCTCTTACAACTTGACCTTCAATGAATACATGGAATGCCTTGAAGCCATCTATAGTTAAGCTCATCAATCTGTTTAAGAAGTACAGCAAAACTTTGTTTCACATACCCACAGCACACCATGTGCAATACTGCTTTGAGACAGCCACACCGACTATCCAGTAAAATCGATCAGCCTCTCCTTGATACAGGACAATAATAAGAGCAAATACATTTACCCATACTACATATCACTCAGTTCAACAATTTTCAACAAAACTATTTTTCAACGCTCGAATCTATTTTGTATAAAAGAGGGGGGTCTTATTGAGAGTGCCTACGTTTCTGCTGTCTCCTATCTTGCTAACAATAGTGAACGCTAACTAAAAACACTCATCAGTGGGTTTTGTATTAAACAGTGTCCATCTACGCAGTAAATAATTAAGTTCTATTAAGAAATCAATAGTAAGATATGCATAATTATGTATACTTTCCAACTCTCTACTACCTACACTAATAGATGAAGCAAATGGATTCCTTGGTAAAACATATATTTTTATAAGCTGTATCTAGAGAATTAGTGAGATCCTTGGAAAAATGTTAATCGTAGATCCAGATCCTGAATGCACCGACAGAGTTCTTGATTGACGCAAACAAGATATTAGGCTCCCGTCAGACATTATCTACCAAAAATTGCGCGAATGTATGTACACTTTGGAAAAATAGTAGAACTACTTGCAAAGTAAATTTATTGAGAAAACGAATAATAACAGAATTTTAATATTATCGTATCTTCCACTAACCAACAAGCCCCAGGATCCAATTTTCTGGGCACTTTTTTTATAATACTGACATACGATCCTGGGGATACACATAGTCACAAAGCTTAGTTTGTATAGTGTGTGACTTTAGGGAGGTCCGGTTTTTGTTCGGCTGGTGAACTGCCCACTGAGTATTGAGGGGCAAGCAAATACAACAGATCAGATATTGTAATGATAGATCAGTCATGCAGGAGACTCCCTAAGGCCCAAATTTAATGTGCATTAACCAGAATATTCATTCAAAAGAAATAGGCATTATGAATCTGAATTATTGATAAACCCCCGAATGTACAGAAAACCGTTGCAACCCGGGGACTGACCCCAGAACCACCGCATACAGGAATGCTCTATTTCTATCCAGCTATTTAATACTTCATTGCTTCTGTCCAGTAAGCGGTGTTTATCTTTAACACAATTTTTTAATTTGCCTCCGCCCAAAAAAATGTATGGATTGTTCTTTTAGGGGTAAAATGTATTACAAGCAATGTTCAGTGTCTATCCAAGTCATTCTTCATTCTTAACATGCTTGTAACATAGTGTAATCAATAACAGTTTTTCCTTAGCAGCAACCATTGTGTGTTCATTACTGGCCTACTGTAGGTTCCAGCACCTTTCTGCAGCTAACCAGGGGGAATTATCCAAAGGTGAGGGGAAATCCCAGATACTAAGGTTGGGGCAAGGCAGGGAGTCTTTCAAACAGACATGGAGACTTGGGGAAAATGGAGCAGGATGGCCAGCGTAGAAACGGGACGCGTTGAAGCAGGATAGAGGACCAGGTGTCGGACTGGAACACTGGACCATGGGCCCCAACTCTCAAAGCTTTTTAATTCCTCCTTACCCCTCAAACACTTTATTATCCTATACCTAGTCTCTTTCCTCTACATAACTATACTCTATTATTCCATCCCAATCATGCTTCCTTGTTCAAACTACAGAAATAGGGAATTAAACATGAATAGCTTAATAGTTATGAAGACAAGAGGCCCACTGCACACCTGGCGCAACCGGGAGTTTTTCTGGTATCGCTGGTGGGACCAGTCCGACACTGGATAGGAAACGAGCATTAGAACAGGAACAGGTTGGAGCTGGGGAAACTAAGGATAGCAGACAGAGCTAACAGTTTTCAGACAGGCCCAGACAAGGTTGAAAGAGGCCTAGAAAGAAGGCCACAGTAATCAGAGAAGATGCTGAGAGATAAGGGCTGACTGGCTGGTATTAAATAAACCTATGAAGCCTGTGGGAAATTTGGTGGAATGGCAATATGATAAAGACAAATTCAACCAAGCATCTTTTGGCTGCTTTCCTGGCTGAGTAGAATGTGGGTAAATAAATCACTGGAAAAAGGTCACAGCCTCCTTGTCGTAGGCCTGAACTGGGAGCTGACTAGCCACCTGTTGCCCAGGTTTATGAATGTCTTGGGTCTAGGCATGATAGAGACAACCCGCATCAAGGCAAAGCAATGAGAAGGAAACCACTAGAGTTAGGCAATAAAAAGACTTGGGGAACACAAGAAAAGGCTGGAGAGTCAGCAAGAAATTATACTAAGGTTGGGAAAGGCCAGCAAGTCTTTCAGGCGGACATAATAAGTGTCCTAAGCAATAGGTGCAACTAGGAACAGACTGGAGCAGGATAGGAGCAGGTGTAAAATGGGACAGTGGAGCAGGATTGTGTAGGGCATAGAAGGGAGCAGACTGCAACAGGATAGTAGCGAATGGTAGAATGGAACAGACAAGTCAGGGGTAGAATGGGACAGACACGGGAGAAGGGCTGAGTGAGCACCAAATGGGAAAGGACTGGAGCAAAGCAGGTATACGAACAGGAAAATCCACGGAGTGCAGGAACCAGAGTAGGTGGATATAAAAGACTAAAACCATACAAAAAAGAAGGGGGGATTGAAATCAAATGCACATTCCCTGCCCCCCTGTTTCAACTAGCCATTTAGTAACTCTATGCAAGTGCATGTATTACAAAACAGGGGGTTTAGTGTTATGATCAAATACAAAGTTGGTGATCATAAAATTGATGTGAAGACTGTTGCAAGGACTGCAGCAAGTGTGACTGGAGTATTGCATAGAAACAGGACAGACTAGAGAAACAAAGCAGGTAATCGGTGATCTCAAATTTGGCAAAACCCCTTATCGCTAAAAACCCCCAGGTCCCAAGCAGATCTGGACAAGGCCTACACCTAGCAGTGGCAAGATCTAAGGACAGTATGCATGTTGACCAGTTAATGGGGAAAGGGAAAGGTTTATATACTGTGAGGACAATCTGTGAGGCTTTTTTGCTGCTGGCAAATCCAAAGCAGAACCTTTATTTTCTTTAGCTTTCACTGTTTTTCCAAGAGTTGGCAGAGCAAAGTTGGTTACTGTGTTTGGTAGCGAAAGATGTTCATTTTGGCTGTGCAGCATTATTTCCTTATTGCCAGTTGGCTGCTGATGAACTCAAGCAGCTAAAGGGTATTATTTGGACTGCAACACAAGAGAAGGAGAAAGGGTTAAGTCTCCATGAGAGTGAGGAAGGTGGACAGAAAAGGGTTCGGAACTGAGAAATGAAAAAAGAAAAGCATAAAACTGCCCAGAACCAGGATCTATAAAAGTCATATTGTTTATTTCATTTAACATCAATATGGCTCTCGTTCATGGCGCATAAAGACATTTTAGCATTTAATATAACAATATTTCCGGGCAATGTTTCAAAAATGATTTTTATTTCTTTAAAAATGGGTAACCCTTCCGTCAGCTGTGTTGCTCCGCAATGGGATAGCCAAATGTTTCTGGGTAACAAATTTCCAAGAAATATTTTTAAGGGTCCCCCCCCCCCCCCCCAAGCATTCGCGAGAGCTTCCAGTTCAGCATCATTTAGGGGAATGATTCCTTATAGCAACATTACACATAAAACTTTTCCCAGCTTGCACTGTAGGGGGTTCAGCAAATCCCAAAAGAATCCTCCAATAGGAATTCCTCTCGATCTTGGTGCTTTGTTCTATGTACATTCTAAACATTACCTACCCGTGATTTCAAGTTTAATGATCAGGAGTCAAACTTGCCAAAAAGCAATAATTTTGTAATAGGAGGGTGACTGAACTGGTTGCCAGGAACTTGATTCCGTTCCATCTCTAATCTTAGTTTCTGCGACTGCGGGGATCATGGCTGTGCAACGGCAGAGTTTTTGTAGGGGGGTTACTGTTCCCTTGAACTTTTGATTCAAACACATGATTCCATGAAAGCTCTCCTTATTAGAAGGCCAGCTATAGGCTTGTATACATGGTGCCCATTGAATACAGCAGAACCTTTTAGTGACGCGACAACGGCAAATTAATCATTAAGCTTGTTCAGTGGACCTAATCTTGAAGAAATTATCCTAATTTATGAGGCCAAAATACCTTACTCTTAGTTATTAAACTTTCTATTCTTTGAACAAAGTCCAGTGTTTTTCCAACCTTTGGCCCCATACAAGTAATAAAGAAGTACATGTTCATCTCTTAACTTGGCATTACCATTAAAGGACTGAACCTGCCGCTGCTGCCTGGCACAGATCCAATGGCAACCCTGTGGCCTGACAGATGATGTAGCTGACCCCAGAATAGTTTTCCCATTCTACAGTTTTGCTCCCAATAACGACTATGGCTACTAGATAATAAACACGGGTATGGGAATTCCCTTAACTGGAAAACCCCGTCATCCAGCAAAAGTTCCAAATTAATGGAAAGGCCATCTCCCATAGACGTCAATTTATAAGTAAATAAGTGCAAATTTTTTCGTTTTCTCTCTAATAATATAAACAGTACTTGTACTTGATCCCAACTAAGATATAATTACCCCTTATTGGGGGCAGAACAGCCATTGGGTTTATTTAATGGTTAAAATGATTCCCTTTCTCATGTAAAGTAAGAAAACAGTAACCTGTATTGATCCCAACTAGATATTAATTACCCCATTAATGGGGAGAACAGTCCTTTGGGTTTATTTAATGGTTAAATTGATTCCCTTTTTCCTGTAAATAATAAAACAGTAACCTGTACTTTGATTCCGCAACTAAGATATAATTACCTCTTAAATTGGGGGCTAGAACAGCCCTATTGGGTTTATTTATAATGGTTAAATGATTCCTTTTTCCTCTGTTAATAATAAAACAAAGTAACCTGTACTTGAATCCGCAACTAATGATAAATTAACCCCTTATTGGGGCAGAACCAGGCCCTATTGGGTTTATTTAAATGGTGTAAATGATATCCCCTGTTTCTCTGTAATAATAAAACAGTAACCTGTGTACTGTGATCCAACTAGATATAAATTAACCCCTTATTGGGGGCAAACAGCCCTATTGGGTTTTATTTAATGGTTAATGAATTCCCTTTTCTCTGTATAGATAAAAACGGTACCTTGTACTTGATCCCAACTAAGATATAATACCGACCCTTAGTTGGAGCAAAACAATTCTATTGGGTTTATTCAATAATTTAAATAAATCTTTAGCAGAGCTTATGGTTGGAGATCCAATGGGACAACATTTTAGTTTATTTATAGAATGCCCTAATCTTAGCAAATAGGAATGCCCTAATCTTGAGGCAACTTCTTTGTAGTTGGTCTTACCATTTTTTATAAGTTTTTTTTATAATTTGCTTTTCTCTTCATACTCTTTTCACTTTCAAATGGGGGTCACTGACCCCCAGCAGCCAACAAGCTTATTGCTTTGTGAGGCTACAATGTTTATTGTGATTTCTAACTTTTTATACATTAGTTACCTTATATTGCTGTTTAGGGGCCTTCTGTATTCATGTTCCTGTTTCTCTTTAAAACCTCTGCCTGGTTGGTAAGTTAAAAATGGGACCCTAGCCAACCCAAAATTCCAAACTAGAGAGCTGCTAAAGCTAAAAGCGAAATAATTAAAAAAACAGTAATAAATAAAAAATGAGGACCATTGCAAATTGTCTCGGAATAGCACCGCTCTAACTTGTTAATACACATTGTATCCCTGTATCTGTTGACTAATGAGATAAGGGCAACATGGTGTGCCTTAATTCATTTTAAATTATCTTTGGGGAAAACAGCAGCAAGCAAAAGGTCTGCACTGAGGCCAAGCACAGTAGTTATTCGTTGTCCTGGGAATAACAGGTTTATGGCACGTGGAGAAAAAACCTTCAATCTGTATGTGTATAAGCTACAAGGCTAACAACTTTGCGAGCGAGGGAATTATTGTCGATTTATCATTTAAGAAAGAACACGCCATACACATTTAGCCATGTCATC
>NW_022279362.1:0-33050 GCF_000004195.4 Xenopus tropicalis
AGGGTAAACAGGTAAGGGGAGGGTAAAAGAAAGGGGAGGGTTAAGTAAGGGGAGGGTAACAGAGTAAAGGGAGGGGTAACAGTAGTAGAAGGGAGGGGTAACAGAGAAAAGAGGTAACAGAGTAGTAGGGGGTAACAGAGTAAAGGGAGGGGTAAGAGTAAAAGGGGAAGTAGATGTTAAGGGGGGGGTAATATCGCGATAAGGGGGGTAATACGCAGAGGGGGGTGCGGAGTGACTCGGGCTATTACCCCAGTCACTATCATATATGAGGGGCAGGAAGCAGATGAGCGGGTCAGTATGTTCTCGCGAAAGGCAACCAGAGGTCCGGACGCCCTCAGGCGGGGAGAGAGTTCAGCTGAAGGAGTCCCGGGGGGGGGGCAGGCAGGGGTCCTGGTGGGACGGGGAACTCGGCCGATAGAGAGAAGGGGCACAGAGCTGGATGACGTGGAGGAGAGAGGAATCCTGGGACAGGGAAATCCGCGGGGGGGACTTACTGGGCTGTGGCTCAACAATCCGCTCATCATAATGAACCAATAGCGGCTTCTTTGTCAGGTTCATCTCACATGTTATTCACTTCTGGCGGCTTCGTTGTCGGCGCAGGGTGTGTGAGGGTTGGTGGGGGTTTTCCGAAATTGGGATCTGATTGTAAAGCTCGGAGTGGGTTTTTCGAAAGTGACAAACCCGCATAATGTACAGTTGGGTCTTTATTTGGAGCATTGGCGTGTTGTATTTCAGAATAGCAAGTCTTTCGCCCTAGTGCTGCCTGCCAGCGGCATGCTGGAATTAGGTTTTGTTTAGATTGAGCCTAAAGTTAGTGAATATAAATACAAGTACCCCAGATGCATGTATAGAAGGGCCATTCATTCTGATTAGGCTCAATCCTGTCGTTCACCAGCCTGCTCTATACGGTATGATGTGTACTGTAGCTTCTATGGATGGTGGCAGTTCTACCCTGCTCTATAGGGATATGTGATTCGTACTGTTTTTTCTAACTGGATGTGGGCAGTTTACACCCTTGCTCTAGTATGGGTATGATGAGCTACTCGTTATTCTATACTGGATGATTGGGCAGTTTCTCTGCCCCTGCTTATAGGGATGTGAATTGTACTGTTACCTTCCTCTGGGTTGGGTCCGTTACCCCTCCTGGCTCATAGGTAGGTGAGTACGTTTACATCTATCTGGTATGGGGCAGTTTACGTTGACCTGCTCCCTGTTATAGGGGTATGGTGATTGATCGTTCTTTTATCTTTGGATGTGGGAGTTTAACCCTTGCCCCGTTGCACTATAGGGTAATATTGTTGATTGTGACTGGTTATTTTCTGAACTTGGGGATGTGGGGCAGTTTCTACGAGCCCTGGCTATTAGGATTGGATGTACTGTTATGTCTAACTGGTGTGGGGCATTCTACGCCTGCTGCTGTCTAGGGTTAGTGTGATTGTATGTTACTTTCTACGGAGTGGGGAGTTATACCCTGCTTCTGATAGGCTTGTGATTGTACTGTACTTTCTATGCTACTGGATATGGCAGATTCTTTACGCTCCTGCTCCTCTTCTCATTGGGTATGGTGATTGTACTGTACTTTACTGGGATGTGGGCAGTTTACCGCCCTGCTCTTGGTAGTGATTGTAGTTATTTCTACTGGGAATGTGGGGCAGTTCTAACTTACCTGCTTAAGGTAGTGATTATGTTACTTTCTACTGGGATGTGGGTATGTTTGCCCCTGGCCTCTTATGGGGTAAGATGAGTTATTTTACTGGGATGATGGCAGTTCTACAGTATGATCTGTTAAAGCTTAATCTCAGATTCTTGGGCTTGGGAGTTAGTAGTAAAACCCATATGATATATCATGTTGGGGTTATAAATGCAGCATTCTGATGCCTTTCTGTAAGTGACATTCATCTGGCGGGCACAGGAGGAATTAAGCAAGGAGAAGGGGGCAATGGGCATGGGGCAGATGATTATACACGTTATATGAAGAGGCATGTTTTTGCCATAATAGTACTTTATTTTTTTAGTAATTTTTTTTATGCGCATCATTGGGCTATTGATTGGGTATTTCGAAGTGCTTTGGCTAGTTGAGCGTTTGTAAGAATTGACTTTTTTGGACGTTTGGAAAATAAATTTGGAACCCGTATGTGCTGTGTCTGTTCACAGCTCCAGATCCCTGCCAAGACCAAAGCCCAGCAATGCCCTCAGCCCCCAGTAGCACCTGCAGTCCAAAGCTCCAGATACCTGCACGCAAAGCTCCAGCATCCCTGCACCCAAAGCATCCCAGCATCTCAGCACAGCTAGCATCCCCTGCCAGCCACGGCTCCGCTGCCAGCCACAGCTCCCACACCCCTGCAGCCACAGCTCCCAGCACGCCCTGCCTAGCCAACTACCGACGCTGCAGCCAAGCTCCGAACCCTGCCAGCACAGCCAGGATGCCCCCTGCAGCACAGCTCCCAGCTCACCCTTGCATGCCACACAGGCTCCAGCACCACTGCAGCAAGCTCCAGCATCCGTGCAGAACACTACAACATACTCCCACAGTAGCATCCTGCAGCCCACAGTCCAGCACCCCTGCAGCAACAGTCGAGTCTGCAAGCAAGCTCAGATCTGCAGCCGCACAGTCCAGCATCCCTGCAGCCAAGCTCCAGGCCTGCCAACCACCGTCAGCATCCCTGCAACCCAAGTCTCACATGCCCTGCCACACAGTCCAGCACCCTGCATGCCCAAGCTCCAGCACCCTGCAGCACTAGTTCCAGCTCCCTGCAGATCGCCGAGAGTGCGTAAAGTTGTTGCTTCGTCCTTCCTCCGCAGGGACCGGACTTCGCACGAAGTCTGGCTTGCTGGAACACAGGGGGGGACAACCGCACAGAAGGGATAACTGAGTTTGCCCTGGCGCAGGAAGTGGCACAGATGGGCGGGCTAGTGGGTTTGGGGGACATTTTCAATTAATAGTTCTGTATTTAAGACTTGAGGCCTGAGTGAGCCTGGCGACATCGTAGTTTTCCCTATAGTAACGATCCCCTGTAAGACAGCTATTTCGCTCTAACAAGAAGGCCTCAGGTTTGGGAGTTCCTGGGACTATGGACCGATCAGCACTCTCCTCTGCTTCACGCTTTCAGTTAGGACGTCCCTCCACTGAGGGGCCGTTGGAGATACCGGCGAGTACCTTTCCATACTACACAGTAAATTGCAGGCCGCAACTGCACAGTACGAGCAAGCTGCAATGCATGGCGGCTACTGCTGTGGGGGTGCTGTGGCTAGACTGTATACTAAGTCACTGCCAGGAGTATTTTGAAATAGTCATCGGTTAAATATTATTGGCTGTTATCAGTGGGGTATATTATATGGACGGGGGCATTATTTATTCTTCTCTCCCATTCTCTATCTACTGTGGACATAGCTGTGCACAAGTCATATTTATATGGGCCTGGGGGGCTGTTTGTGCTATGGGTATGGATTCAGGGGCTGTAAGGTGCCCCAGACATATTAAATATTTATGGGCTGGGGGGGTGTTTGCCCTTCTGGGATTGGGAATTTGCCAGGGGGTGTAAGGTCAAAGCAGCTTTTTGGTGCTGGGGGTGTGTTTGTGGCTGGTACTGGGATATGAGAGGGGTGTAAGTGCTGCAGACAGTCACTATTTATTGGGCTGGGGGGGGTTGTCCATCTGTACATGGAGGCGGGGGTCTGTAAGGTGCCACACGCACTCTTTATTGGGCTGGGGGCTGTTGTGCTTGGGTTGGAAGCCGGGGGGGCTCTAAGGTGCACAACGTCATAATTATTGCTGGGGGGGGTTGTGCATTGGTAGGGCAAATGCGGTGGCTGATTAATGCCAGAAAAGTCACTATTTATTTGGCTGGGGGGGTGCGGTTTGGCATCTGGTATGGAATGAGGGTGGGCTGTAAGGTGCACAGACCGACACTATTATTGGGGCTGGGGGGGTCTGGTTGTGCATCTGGTATACTGAATGCCAGGGGGTGATAGTGAAGAAGTCATATTATATGGGCTTGGGGGGGGGGTGTTGTGCTTGTATGGGAGCTAGGGGCTGTTAAGGTAGGACAGTCAATTTATTGGGTGGGGGGGCTGTTTGTGCTTGGGTACTGGGAATTCGGGGAGGGTGTAAGTGCAACACAAGATAAAAGAAACTTATTTTTAAGGCTTTGGGGGGGGCGTTTATCCCTCTGGGTATGGGAAATGCCAGGGCTGTAAGGTGCACAGACTAGACCACTATTTTGGGGCTGGGCTGTTGGCTCTGGTACTGGGGAATGGCAGGGGGTGTAAGGTGACGAGACGTCATATTTATGGCTGGGGGGGGGGGCTGTTTGCTCTGGGTGATGTGAATAGCAGGGGTGAAGGTGCAAGGACAGACTTTTATTGGAGCTGGGGGCGTTTGTAATGCTATGGGTATGGATGCGGGGGGTGTAAGTGCACAGACGTATATTTATTGGCTGGGGGGGGGTGTTGTGCTCTGGGTACTGGAATGCCGGATGGTGTAAGGTGCAGAGACAGTCATATATTGGGCTGGGGGGGGGCTGTTTTGGCTTGGGTACTGAATGCAGGGGGCTGGTAAGGTGCACACGTACTAATTTTTGGGTGGGGGGGGGTTTTGCTTATGGTACTGAATGCCAGGGCTGTAAGTGACAGAACATCATTTATTGGGCGGGGGGGGGTGTTGGCCCTGGGACTGGGAATAGGGGGCTGTAAGGTGCAAGGAGAGTCACTATTATTGGCTGGGGGGGCGTTTTGCTTGGTATGGATTGCCAGGGGGGTGTAAGTGCACAGTCTATTTATTGGGCTGGGGCTGTGTGCTCCTGGGTATGGATCATGGTGTAAGTGGAAGAAGTCAATATTTATGGCTTGGGGAGGGGTGTTTGTGCTCTGGGTAGTGGGAATGCCAGGGTGGGGTAAGGTCACAGATATTTATTGGCTGAAGGGGTGTTTGTGCTCTGGTGCTGGAATGCGGGGGATCTTAATGGTGCCCAGACAGTCATAATTATTATTGCTGGGGGGCTGTTTGTTGCCTCGGGTATGGGAATGCAGGGGCTGAAGGTGCACGACAGTCATTTTATGGGGGGGGGGTTGTGCTGGGTACTGAATCGCAGGGGGGTAAGGTGCTCAGACAACACTATTATGGGCTGGGGGGGTGTTAGTGCTCTGGGTCTGGGAAGCAGGGATGTAAGTGCAAACAGTCCTATTATTGGGCGGGGGAGGCTTGTTTGTCTCTGGTAATGGATGCCGGGGGGCTGTAAGGTCAAGCCAGACATATTATTGGGCTGGGGGCTGTTTTGCCTATGGTATGGAATTGCAAAGGGGGGTGTAAGTGCCACAGACAGACACATATGTAATGGGATACTGGGGGGTGTTGCTTGGGTACTGGGAATGCCCAGGGGGCTGTAAGTCCAGGACAGTACTATTATTGTGGACTGGGGTGGGGCTGTTTGGCTTGGGCACGGGTAATGCAGGGGGCGTAAGGTGCAGCAGACAGACATATTTATTGGCTGGGGGCTTTTGCTCTGGTACTTAGGAATGCAGGGCTGTAGGTGCCACAGACAGTCAGTTTTGGGCGGGGGGGGGCCTGTTTGGCATGTAGAACGGGGGGCTGAAGGTGCCACAGATCATATTTATTGGGCTGGGGGGGGGGAGTGTTTGTGCTCTGGGTATGGATGCCAGGGGCTGTAGGTGCCACAAGAAGAGTCACTATTGATATTGGCTGGGGGTTCTGTTTGTCCTTTGGTTATGGGAATGCCAAGGGCTGTAGGTGCACAAGCGTTATATTTATTGGCTGTGGGGGCTGTTGTGCCTCGGGTAAGTGGTGCAGGGGGTAGTGCCCACATCACATTATTGGGTCGGGGGGTGGTCTTGGTTACTGGGAATGCCGGGGGGCTGTAGGTGCCACAGACAGTCGACTATATGGGTGGGGGGGTGTTTTGTGCTTGGGTTACTGGAATGCCGGGGCTGTAATGCCACAGACAGACTCTTTATTGGGCTGGGGGGGGCTGTTTTTGCCTCTGGGTACTGGGAATGCCAGGGGGGCTGTAAGGTGCCACAGACAGACACTATTTATTGGGCTGGGGGGCTGTTTGTGCCTCTGGGTACTGGGAATGCCAGGGGGCTGTAAGGTGCCACAGACAGTCACTTATTTATTGGGCTGGGGGGGGGGCTGTTTGTGCCTCTGGGTACTGGGAATGCCGGGGGCTGTAAGGTGCCACAGACAGACACTATTTATTGGGCTGGGGGGGCGTTTGTGCCTGGGGTACCAGGGGGGCTGTAAGGTGCCACAGGACAGACACTATTTATTGGCTGGGGGGGCTGTTGTGCCTCTGGTACTTGAAATGCCAGGGGGGCTGTAAGGTGCCACAGACAGTCACTATTTATTGGGCTGGGGGGGGGTGTTTGTGCCTCTGGGTACTGGGAATGCCAGGGGGCTGTAAGGTGCCACAGACAGTCACTATTTATTGGCTGGGGGGGGGCTGTTTGTGCCTCTGGGTACTGGAATGCCAGGGGGGCTGTAAGGTGCCACAGACAGTCACTATTTATTGGGCTGGGGGGGGCTGTTTTGCCTCTGGGTACTGGGAATGCCAGGGGGGCTGTAAGGTGCCACAGACAGTCACTATTTTGGGCTGGGGGGGGCTGTTTTGTGCCTCTGGGTACTGGGAATGCCAGGGGGCTGTAAGGTGCCACAGACAGTCACTATTTATTGGCTGGGGGGGCTGTTTGTGCCTCTGGTACTGGAATGCGGGGGCTGTAAGGTGCCACAGACAGTCACTATTATGGGCTGGGGGGCTGTTTGTGCCTGGGTACTGGAATGCAGGGGGGGCTGTAAGGTGCCACAGACAGTCATTATTATTGGGCTGGGGGGGGGCTGTTTGTGCCTCTGGGTACTGGGAATGCCAGGGGGCTGTAAGGTGCCACAGACAGTCATATTTATTGGGCTGGGGGGGGCTGTTTGTGCCTCTGGGTACTGGAATGCCAGGGGGCTGTAAGGTGCCACAGACAGTCACTATTTATTGGGCTGGGGGGCTGTTTTGCCTCTGGGTACTGGGAATGCCAGGGGGGCTGTAAGGTGCCACAGACAGTCACTATTATTGGGCTGGGGGGGGGGGCTGTTTGTGCCTATGGGTACTGGGAATGCCAGGGGGGCTGTAAGGTGCCACAGACAGTCACTATTTATTGGGCTGGGGGGGGGAGCTGTTTGTGCCTCTGGGTACTGGGAATGCCAAATAGTAGGTGGGCAGAGTTTCGGGGGGCTCTGACTGAGAGTATATACAGTTACTATGCCCACACCTCACCACTTTGTGCCAGTCTGTGCCAGGGGGATTTGCAGGCATTTCTGTTACTTACCCATTGCTGTTATATTTGTGGGGCAGTAACATTATACCCAAACCACACCCCTTCCCATCAAGCCCTGTCCCTTTAGGGGTGTGAGAATCGGGGTTGGGGACATGGGGCCCCTGGAGGGCGGAGATTGAACTTTCTTTCCGTTCTCTCTAGATCTCACAATGGGGAACGACATTGGGCAGCCGGAGCCTCACCCTGTCTGCTGCCTCCATAAGTGAGTATGTTTGTATGGGGGGGTCCTAGGTCTGACTACTGGGCCTCACAGCAACATCATCTTAGGGCCCCTAAGCTTTGAGAGTAAGACATTAGGAGACCAGTGAGATTCATCTGATTAATAATCACCCATCTGGGGTGCAGAGCTGGTTCCTCTGTCAGATGATTGGGCCCCGGGTTACACAGCTGGTTTCTCTGTGAGATGATTGGGCCCCGGGTTACACAGCTGGTTTCTCTGTGAGATGATTGGGCCCCGAGTTACACAGCTGGTTCCTCTGTCACATGATTGGGCCCCGAGTTACACAGCTGGTTTCTCTGTGAGATGATTGGGCCCCGAGTTACACAGCTGGTTCCTCTGTCACATGATTGGCCCCGAGTTACAGTGGTTCCTCTTGAGATGATTGGGCCGGGTTACACAGCTGGTAGATGATTGGCCCGAGTTACACAGCTGGTTCCTCTGTGAGATGATTGGCCCCGATTACACAGCTGAGATGATTGGGCCCGAGTTACACAGCTGGTTCCTCTGTGAGATGATTGGGCCCCGAGTTACACAGCTGGTTCCTCTGTGAGATGATTGGGCCCCGAGTTACACAGCTGGTTCCTCTGTGAGATGATTGGGCCCCGGGTTACACAGCTGGTTCCTCTGTGAGATGATTGGGCCCCGAGTTACACAGCTGGTTCCTCTGTGAGATGATTGGGCCCCGAGTTACACAGCTGGTTCCTCTGTGAGATGATTGGGCCCCGAGTACACAGCTGGTACAGTTACACAGCTGGTTCTCTGTGAGATGATTGGGCCCCGAGTTACACAGCTGGTTCCTCTGTGAGATGATTGGGCCCCGAGTTACACAGCTGGTTCCTCTGTGAGATGATTGGGCCCCGAGTTACACAGCTGGTTCCTCTGTGAGATGATTGGCCCCCGGGTTACACAGCTGGTTCCTCTGTCAGATCATCTGCAGGTCGGCCTGTGTATGGGCAACAGCTGATTGGTTGCTCCTGGTTACTGGACTGGGGCAAATCTGCCAGTGTTACCCCCTCATGTAAATGTTTGTATCACTTGCAGGCACGAGTCCTGTGGCCCCTGGCACGATTCTCTGGGCAGGGAGAAGGCTACTGCCCACCTCTTGTACTCTGAGCACTACCATGTGACCTATACCCGCGGCCCCGGTGTGGTCCATACAGGAGACGGGGAAGCCATCAGGAATGCTGCAGCCGTGGTTATTCAGGCTCATTGGCGCGGCTACTGGGCAAGGAAGAGGCTGCGGGAAAGGAACAGAGCCTGTTGGGCTGAACTAGGAACCACTAGGGCCCGGGGCCCCAAGGAGAACCTTGCTATACAGGACCGAGAAGCCGGTATCATCGGAGTCAGACGC
The DNA here is from genome assembly GCF_000004195.4 of Xenopus tropicalis. Classification (NCBI taxonomy): domain Eukaryota; kingdom Metazoa; phylum Chordata; class Amphibia; order Anura; family Pipidae; genus Xenopus; species Xenopus tropicalis. Next base: position 8,910 of record NW_022279362.1, read on the forward strand.
CAGGGCCACAAAGCCCGGTGCAGGCTGATACCCCCTGATGCCAGCGGGGGGCGCTGTGGCAGATCAGATAATAGAGGCTACAAGCCAGATGCCCCACTGGAGGGCAAAGCTGCAGCTCTTATCCAGGCTCAATACAGGGGCTACCAGGCCCGGCGGGCTTTGTGTCAGCACAGAATTGTACCATCCTCTAAACCCATTCTCCAGAACCGCTTCACCCAGACCAAGCCGGATCCTGTACCAGCTCGGTGCCATCAGGGGCCCAAAGAGCCCCCCTGGGGATGTCGAAGGAAAGACATTCACTGTCAGACCAGTGTCCCAAGGTGCAATGAGCCCGAGGACTTGCCTTCGGCGGTGCGGCCCAAGATGGCCGGTTCTGCCACCCAGGACCAGGGGGACCAGATGAACAAAATCCAGGTACTGAAAGGGGTAGGACGGGCCCCGGCCGCTGTCACCGGAGACGGGATGGTTCCAGTGCAACCAGGATCCTGTAAATCCATTCTGAAATATTCAGCCAATGCAGGCAGAGACAAGATGCCCCCTGGTGGGGTAATAATGAGGAGGTACTCCCCACCAGTACTGCACCCTAAAAAAGTCGTTACGTTCAACATTGCCCTGCCTTTTGATGATGCCAGCGGCCAACTCAGGGGTATAAAGCTCAACGAATACGACGCAAGGTTCCTGTGGCCCCAAACTCTCATACCACCTATGGTTGTTATCAGCCCCACCAACTACCCCAAGGAGCCCCTGTCTATAGTGTCCGGCCAAGCCTGTGGCCTTGTGACCAATCAGCATTGGGCAGGAAAGGAGTGGAGCAGAGATGATCACCAGTTGTTACCGGCCCCCATGGGCAGTAGTGGGGCAGATTCAGAGGCACCCAGGATTCTACCCCTGCAGGAAGAGAGTGAGGAGCAGATCTGCCCCAGCAGCAGGGAGGTAAGGGCAGCTGGCACCATCCAGGGCTGCTGGCGGAGGTACAAGGCCAGGGAGAAAGGGAAGGCGCAGCCCAGAGTCAGACTCCAAACGATGCTCTGGGTGCAAAATGACGGCAACTGCTCCCTCGTTACTGAGCTGCAGGGCGGCGCCAAAGAGGAGGAGGGACACGAGACTTTCCTGGTTAAAGTCACAGAAACAGAAGATTCCTGCACAGGGAAAACCAGCAGGATAATCGAGATAACCACACCCAGTGCCAAGCCCACCCTGGCCAATGAACTGCCTCCAACTGCAATGTAATACTAACTGCCCCGAGTACTGACGCAAGTACTACTCACTACAATACTCACAGCAACATTTCTACTTGCTGAAAATAATCTTTCTGCCTACAATTTGATTTATGGTTGTGTGTTTGTTTATTTGCCCTTTCCACCCACTGTGACATCACTCCTCCTGCACCCCACTGTGACATCACTCCTTCTTCACCCCACTGTGACATCGCTTCTTCTGCACCCCTCTGTGGCATCACTCCTTCTGCACCCCTCTGTGGCATCACTCCTTCTGCACCCCACTGTGGCATCACTCCTTCTGCACCCCACTGTGGCATCACTCCTTCTGCGCCCCACTGTGGCATCACTCCTTCTGCGCCCCACTGTGATCACTCCTGCGCCCCATCATCACTCCTTCTGCGCCCCACTGTGGCATCACTCCTTCTGCGCCCCACTGTGGCATCACTCCTTCTGCGCCCCACTGTGGCATCACTCCTACTGCGCCCTACTGTGGCATCACTCTTTCTGCACCCCACTGTGGCATCACTCTTTCTGCACCCCACTGTGGCATCACTCCTTCTGCACCCCACTGTGGCATCACTCCTTCTGCACCCCACTGTGGCATCACTCCTTCTGCACCCCACTGTGGCATCACTCCTTCTGCGCCCCACTGTGGCATCACTCCTTCTGCACCCCACTGTGGCATCACTCCTTCTGCACCCCACTGTGGCATCACTCCTTCTGCACCCCACTGTGGCATCACTCCTTCTGCACCCCACTGTGGCATCACTCCTTCTGCACCCCACTGTGGCATCACTCCACCCACTGTGGCATCACTCCTTCTGCACCCCACTGTGGCATCACTCCTTCTGCACCCCACTGTGGCATCACTCCTTCTGCACCCCACTGTGGCATCACTCCTTCTGCACCCCACTGTGGCATCACTCCTTCTGCACCCCATTGTGGCATCACTCCTTCTGCACCCCACTGTGGCATCACCTGTTGGTACCTGACCACTTGCTCTTAGTGTAGGGACCTGTGGGGCCCCTCCTGCTGGGACAAAGATGAGCTTGGGAACAAGAAGGGCACAACCACGGGGCAGTTCCAACTTGCTCAGTTTATTTCAGTGAGCAGCTTTATTCCCTCAGTGTATGCCACAAAAGCAAAGGAATATATAAGACAAAGCCCATCGGTACTGCAGGGCCCCCAGCAGGGGAATATACGGGGGGTGGGACGCGCCGGCAATAAGATAAGGTACAAACTATGCAGCTGCCCAAGGTTCCTTCCTTCTCTGGGGAAAACAACTATTATGGGATGTCAGGCCTTGCCAACGGCAATTACAAAATGAAGTTGTATTATAATATGGAGTATATCAGGCCCAGTGCAATCTCTCCTTTCAGCAGGAAGGGATTACTTTATGGCGGTTTGTTAATACATGAACAACACATAAATATTATTGACGGCACATGGGGAATAATAAGCAAACGATGATAAACACAACCACTTCTATAATAGTTTAACCCAAGAGCTAACATCTGGGAGCCAACTAGCGAGCCAACACGTTGCCAGCTGGTAGCCAGTATTTACGCCCGCTCGTGCCATATATTCCCACAGATTGTATGGCTATTGCTCTCTTAACAGCTGTAATGATCCTGTTGGTCCAGTCCAGAGAATGTCCACGCACCCAGCGCAGAAAAACTGCTAAAACAAAAATTTGACTAGATGCCCGCTTACTGGGGCAATGACGGGGTAAGGGTGGTTGCTGCCCCTCAGTCGGGTTGCTCATGCAGGGGTCTTTTTCAGGTTGCGTGTATCCATTGGTTACTATCAGATGTCAAGATGGCAGTTCTGGTGATGGCAGTCACGGTGGTGGGATCTCTGTAGGGAGTGCTTCCAGCTTTCTTTGGATAGAGCCTTGGTACGAGCACAAAGCCCTCCGGTCGGTACGGGTGCGTCGGTGCCTGTGAGGGAAACCGAGAGAGAAACATCACCGTAGTGACCATTCAAGACCCCCATCAATTCTGTTCCCTTATCTGATCCAAATCACCTGATACAATTACCCTGGGGCCCCACGGCGTGGGAAAGGGTCTACCCATCAAAACTTCAAATGGGGGCAATTTGGTACTAAGGAACCCTGAATACTCCAGCTAATGCTGTTGTTCCATTTGTAGAACTCCTTCATTTGTCTTTTCTGGTTCTGCTCATATGTTCAACGACCCCTCAACTTTGTCAGGTATGTGTAGCTTCCAACTCACCCGTGCCCACCTTACCCAGTCCTGGAGGAACTTGGAGGTAAATGTGGGTCCGAAATCGCTATGGATGGTGTCGGGACATAATGGACAATGGTGCAGGTTTGGGGAGACCTATAATCCCTCCTTTTGACCATCGATAGTCAACATATAACCCTGGCAGCAGGTAAAATGTAAAGGGAGTGGCATGTAGTTGGAGCTGATCATGTGGCAATGATGGTGGTACACATAGGGCAATAAGGTTGGTATGGGCATACCATCTGTCTGTATAAATGGTTAAATCTTGTCCCTCAAAGAGTTGGAAGGTCCTAGTGAGGGCTATGAGCTCAGCTACTTGTGCTGAAGTTACGGAAACAGCTCAGGTATGGATGGGGTGGTTGGGTGGTAAGGTTCTTCAGTACATGGAGGACATGGTGTGCAGTAAAGAGGGTAGCTGGATAGGATAAGGTGATAGAAGACTCAACCGCCATCGCGCAGGCCGCCAAGGCTCTCAGACAGGCACACCTTGCCCAGGGGAAGGTAATACCGCAGAGAAGTAAGCAACGGCCGGTAACAGTTTCCATGAATCCGGGCCAGGACCTCAGCCACAGTCTTACAATTTTCCCGCAGTACAAAACAAAAGGCAAATTATAACGAGGCAGACCGAGGGCTGGGGCAGACACAAGTGCCCCTTGTAAGGGTTGATTTGCGCTGGTGCCAAGCGCTGTCCATAGTCAAGTGCCAGTGGGTGAGTCTTTGAGCTTATTGTCGTGGTACGAACAGTCAGGTAACCATTGCCTGCAAACACCAACCCTACCCAAGAAGGTGAGCAATTATTCTTTGGTGGCTTTGCCATGGATGTTATGGCCAGGACTCTCTGTGGGTCTGTGCCTGTGAGACAACAAGAACCCCCTGTACCATGTGCCCCTCCTCACACAGGTAATTGAGCAAGGATATAGTGCCCTTTGGATGAGCCTCCCGGTCTGGGCTGCACAACAACAAATCATCAACACATTGCAGGAACATCGACCCTGACTGAGGCCTCCAGCCCTTTGGAGATTCATGGAGCACTTGGCCGGATAGATTGACGTTGGTCAAATGTGAAGGCAAACAGGGCCTTGACTTCTCGCCAACAGGAGAACATGGAGAAGAGAGCATTGGCGGGGTCTGGCACCCAATAACATTGTGAGTCTGAAGGGACAGAAATGGTTAAAGAGATAAGGTTGGGCACAATGGGAGCAATTGGGTGAATACGTTGATGGCCCTCAGATCTTGTGTGAAATGATAAGACCAATCAGGTTTCAGTATTGGCTTGATGGGGGTGTTATAGGGCTAAAAACTCCTGTATAACAGGGCAGAGACCATCAGCTTTCTCTGGAGATAGGGGATATTGTTTCGATAGCAACAGGAGCAATGAATGAGTGGCAATGAGTGAATGAGTGGCAATAGCCCCCTGGAATAGCCCCTTCCCAATAAAGTGACAGGGCAGTTGGGAATGAGGTGGAGGGATTGTTGGGTCGGTTCCGGTGGGAGCAAAGGAACGGGACTTGCCTACTGCGGCCATTGATTTGTAGGACCAAAGGGATTACAGTTTGTCGATTTGTCGATCCTTGTACCAAGCGATGGGGTTTCCCTCAAGGCTCCCCTGTTGGGCCTGGGCGGCCCCTGGGCTGTGGCCCCTCCCCCTGGGGTTTCCCTCGAGTCTAACCCGGCAGTCTCGCTGCCAATGCCCTAACCTGCCACACCGGAAACACCTCTCGTTCCTGCGCTTGTCGGCACCTCCCCTCCTAGTTCCTTTGTTCCACCTTCTCCCCCAGTTTCTATTGCCCCTCCCCCTTCTCTGCGTTGGACCATATTGGGGTGTCCGGGGTGGCATAACAGCCTCAAAGCACCCCGCAATGTCTTTGTAGATGAATGCGTTATGGAAGTCCCTGGGCTCTTTACAGATCCACTGATCAATGGTTTGTTTGGCCAAGCGCTGATCTTCCCCTTGCAGCCCCCCCATCGCTCCCACCTCCCCTTTAGTCGAGAGCCCCCCCTCTACCTGACAGTTCTTCCTAAACCTGACAATATAGTCACTTACTGACTCCCCCACTTTCTGTTTACAGGCCAGAGCCAACCCAAACGACTTGGGCTTTCCGTAGAGTCTCCCAAATTCCGCCAGGACCCCGTCCCACATGGCATCTGCCTGCGCTTGGGTCCTTAGCGGGTAGTCACTTGGCTCGGTGCCTGGGGGCACAAGCGCCAGCGCGGGGACGTTGGCGTAATTGAAACCGGACTCGGGGTCGTTGCCCAGGGCAAATTCTATCATGAACCTTGTGTCCGTACCCGTTAAGGCACAGCCCCAGGTCATCCATTTTAAGAAATTGACCGCAGCTGTTGGATTTTTCCTAGGATTAGGGCAATTGGCCACAATGGTATTTAAGGTTTGGGCATCTAGGGGCCGGATTATCATGGCATTACCGCCCGTCGGGCTCCTTTTGTCTTTACCTGGGGGTGGGGGTGTGTCCTCGTGCTTGAGCTCCTCCTCACTAACATCACCTGACGGGTCCTGGTCAGACTCTATTGGTTGCTCTTGATCAAGACGCCCAACAGCAATGGCCACGTCGTCCTTCACCCGTGGGGCGCCCGGGGCCGAGTACAGAGGGGCGTATGGGGTTGGCGGGGACCCAGTCTTATTATAATACGGTGCCAGCGCTACCCACGCCCGCCCACACTCCCACATGTATATCATGTCCCACCCAGGGGCGGCGCTGTCCCCCAGGCACAATCCCCTTATCATATCTAAGTGGAAATCATGGAATGAGCCCTCCCTTGGGAACGAGTCGGGACTTTTCATTCCTTCCATCCACCCTGCCAGGTTATCCACAAAGGGGTCCGTGTAATAAGCCCCTGCTATGCGCCGTATGAATTGTTTGGGGGTTTCGCCCGGGATAGGACTGGGGTGGGATTGCGAGGCTTTCTTATTGGCTGCAGCTGTGGGTACATCATTACTCCCCTTATAGCGAATATCCACGGCATTGTCTCTCCCCCTAGGGGGGTTCCCCTTATCTTGGGAGTTCCCCATATTCACAGTACAAGATTAATACACTTTACATGTAATCAGCCTCTGTATGCAGCTACGGGGGGGCTACCCCAGCAACCATATATATATCAGCCTCTGTATGCAGCTACGGGGGGGCTACCCCAGCAACCGTATATATCAGCCTCTGTATGCAGCTACGGGGGGGCTACCCCAGCACAATATATATATATCAGCCTCTGTATGCAGCTAGGGGGGGCTACCCCAGCAACCGTATATATCAGCCTCTGTATGCAGCTACGGGGGGGCTACCCCAGCAACCATATATATATCAGCCTCTGTATGCAGCTACGGGGGGGCTACCCCAGCACCCGTATATATCAGCCTCTGTATGCAGCTACGGGGGGGCTACCCCAGCACCCGTATATATCAGCCTCTGTATGCAGCTACGGGGGGGCTACCCCAGCAACCGTATATATCAGCCTCTGTATGCAGCTACGGGGGGGCTACCCCAGCACCCGTATATATCAGCCTATGCAGCTACGGGGGGCTACCCCAGCACCCGTATATATCAGCCTCTGTATGCAGCTACGGGGGGGCTACCCAGCACCGTATATATCAGCCTCTGTATGCAGCTACGGGGGGCTACCCCAGCACCCGTATATATCAGCCTCTGTATGCAGCTACGGGGGGCTACCCCAGCACCCGTATATATCAGCCTCTGTATGCAGCTACGGGGGGGCTACCCCAGCAACCATATATATATCAGCCTCTGTATGCAGCTACGGGGGGGCTACCCCAGCACCCGTATATATCAGCCTCTGTATGCAGCTACGGGGGGGCTACCCCAGCACCCGTATATATCAGCTTCTGTATGCAGCTACGGGGGGGCTACCCCAGCAACCATATATATATCAGCCTCTGTATGCAGCTACGGGGGGGCTACCCCAGCAACCGTATATATCAGCCTCTGTATGCAGCTACGGGGGGGCTACCCCAGCACCCGTATATATCAGCCTCTGTATGCAGCTACGGGGGGGCTACCCCAGCAACCATATATATATCAGCCTCTGTATGCAGCTACGGGGGGGCTACCCAGCACCCGTATATATCAGCCTCTGTATGCAGCTACGGGGGGCTACCCCAGCACCCGTATATATCAGCCTCTGTATGCAGCTACGGGGGGGCTACCCCAGCACCCGTATATATCAGCCTCTGTATGCAGCTACGGGGGGGCTACGCACAGCAGAACAGGGTGAGACAAGAGATAGGTCGATACTCACCCATCCAGCTGGCAGCACCGCACTCCTGGTACCAAGTTTAACTGTCGGTTCCTGAGCGCTGTGGGGGCCCCTCCTGCCAGGACGAGCAGCTCGGGAACAAGGAGGGCACAATCAGGGGGGCAGTTTATTTCTGTGCGCAGCTTTATACCCTCGGTGTGTGCACGAAAGCAAGAGAATATGTTTAGACAAAGCCCATCCGTTCCCTTAAGGCTCCCAGTACTGGTGTTTGGGGGTGTATGGGAGTGTACGGGGGGTGTATGGGAGTGTACGGGGGGTGTATGGGAGTGTACGGGGGTGTATGGGAGTGTACGGGGGTGTATGGGAGTGTACGGGGGGGTATGGGAGTGTACGGGGGTGTATGTGTACGGGGGTGTATGGGAGTGTACGGGGGGTGTACGGGGGGGGTGTATGGGAGTATGGGAGTGTACGGGGGTGTACGGGGTGGTACGGGGGTGTAGTGTACGGGGTGTTGTACGGGGGGTGTACGGGAGTGTACGGGGGGTGTACGGGAGTGTACGGGGGGTGTACGGGGAGTGTACGGGGGTGTACGGGGAGTGTACGGGGGGTGTACGGGGAGTGTACGGGTGTATGGGGTGTACGGGGTGTATGGGGGTGTACGGGGGGTGTATGGAGTGTACGGGGTGTATGGGGTGTACGGGGGGTGTATGGGAGTGTACGGGGGTGTATGGGAGTGTACGTGTATGGGGTGTACGGGGGGTGTATGGGAGTGTACGGGGGTGTATGGGAGTATACGGGGGTGTGGGATGTGCAACAGGAGAAGATAAGACTACAAATATGCAGCTGCCCAAGGTTCCTTCTCTGGGAAAAACAACTATTATGGGATGTCAGGCCTTGCCAACGGCAATTACAAAACTAGAAAGGGAAGTTTGAGAACAAACTTCATGTTGGGTTGAAAAACGTTAGGTCACTCAATGAAATCTGATTGGCTGTTGTTGGCTCCGCCCACTTTTTCTAACTTTGGACCCACAATTATATAGTAAAACCACTGTGCAAAGTTTTAATAGTGTCTGAATGGCAGCAATTTAAATTTCCCCACTGAAAGTCAGAGTTAGTGACTTTTTCCCAATCACTAACTCTGCAAAGTTTGGGGCCCCTTAGATTAATAGTTAAATAATGGCAGCAGTTTAAATTTAAACCAATAAAAGTCAATAGGTGAACTGTGATTGGTGGTTGGTGACCCCGCCCCCTTTTTCTAACCTTGAGTGGAAGTCACCCAGTGACAAACAGTGGGCACCCTGGCATAAATAGTGTGAGACTGGCAGCATTTTATATTTAAATCAATAAAATTCAATGGATAGAATCTGATTGGCTGTTAGTGGCCCAACCCACTTTTCCTATTTTTGAACTGCAGTCCCCCAGTGACCAACTGTGCAAAGTTTGGGGACTCAGGCATAAAAATTGTGGGACTGACAGCATTTTACACGTCACCATTGAAAGTAAATAGGTGAAATGTGATTGGCTGTTGGTGTCTCCACCCACTTTTTTCTAACTTTGAACGGCAAATACCCAGTGAGTAAGTTTAACAACCCTGGAATTAATACTTAAATAACAGCGTCAGTTAAATATAAACTAATGAAATTTAATGGGTGGAAATGGATTGGCTGTTGGTGGCTCCTCCCACTTGTTCTAACCCTGAATATGTAGTCGGCCAGTAACCCCGACATAAATAGTGGGAGAAAGGCAGAATTTTAACATTTAAACCAAGAAAATTCAATAGGTGAAGTCTGATTGGCTGTTGGTGGCTCCACCCACTTTTTAAAACCTAAAAATGCATTCCCCTAGTGACCCTGGTGTTAATACTGTGAGGATGGCATCAGGTTGAATTTCCCCATTGAAAATCAATAGTTAAAATCTGATTGGCTGCTAGTGGCTCCACCCACTTTTCCCAACTCTGAACCGCAGTTACCTGGTGACTGGCTCTGCAAAGTTTGGGGCCCTTAGTATTAATATTTAAAGGATGGCAGCAGTTTAAATGTAAACATATGAAGTCTATAGGTGAAATCTGATTGGCTGTTGGTGGCCCCGCCCACTTTTTCAAAACTAAAACTGCAGCCCCCTAGTGACCAAGTGTAAAAAGTTTGGGGGCCCGGTGTTATTACTGTGAGACTGGCAGCAGGTTGGGTTTCTGCCAAATCAATAGGTAAAATCTGATTGGCTGTTCACAGCTCCGCCCACTTTTGGGCATCCAACAGTCATCATATTGTCATTCAGGCTGAGCCAATGACTGGGTGATTCCCCATGATTCAAGTCTGGGGGGTGTGGCCTCAAAGCTGTAAGATTGGCAGCAGTTTCAATTTCCCTATTAAAGTCAATGGGTGAAATTTGATTGGCTGTTGTTAGCCCCTCCCGCTTTGGGGTCATCCAACAAATGTTGCTGCTTCATTCGGGGTGACCCCATGATTATGTTATTCAAGTTTGGGGGGTGTAGCTTCAAAGCTGTAAGTGAGGCAGCAGTTTGAAAATCTTCCCTGTCAAAGTCAATGGAAAAATTGGGGGGTTCGGAGCGGCGCCACAAAAAGATGGGGGGCGGGATCACTTAGATACACACAGGCACCCTGCTCTGCTATAGGGCGAAGATGTGTGGGGAGTTTGGGTGTTGTACCCCTAAACCTGTAGGGGAAGGAGCGTTTAGAAAATGGGGGCGCTAAGAATAAGGAGCGGAAAAATCAGCCAAAGTGGAAGAACAGTTTGTGGGGGATTCACCCCACTGTGGCATCACTCCTACTACACCCCGCTGTGGCATCGCTCCTACTGCACCCCGCTGTGGCATCGCTCCTACTGCACCCCGCTGTGGCATCACTCCTGCTGCTGCATACCCCGCTGTGGCATCACTCCTACTGCACCCCGCTGTGGCATCACTCCTACTGCACCCCGCTGTGGCATCACTCCTGCTGCACCCCGCTGTGGCATCACTCCTGCTGCACCCCGCTGTGGCATCACTCCTGCTGCACCCCGCTGTGGCATCACTCCTGCTGCACCCCGCTGTGGCATCACTCCTGCTGCACCCCGCTGTGGCATCACTCCTGCTGCACCCCGCTGTGGCATCACTCCTGCTGCACCCCGCTGTGGCATCACTCCTGCTGCACCCCGCTGTGGCATCACTCCTGCTGCACCCGCTCACTCCTGCTGCACCCCGCTGTGGCATCACTCTGCTGCACCCCGCTGTGCATCACTCCTGCTGCACCCCGCTGTGGCATCACTCCTCCTGCACCCCGCTGTGGCATCACCCTCCTGCACCCCGCTGTGGCATCATCCTACTCCATGTGGCATCACTGCACCCCACTGTGGCATCACTCATTCTGCACCCCACTGTGGCATCACTCCTACTGCACCCCACTGTGGCATCACTACTACTGCACCCCACGGTGACATCACTCCTTCTGCACCCCACGGTGACATCACTCCTTCTGCACCCCGCTGTGACATCACTCCTCCTGCACCCCGCTGTGGCATCACTTATTCTACACCCTGCTGTGGCATCACTCCTCCTGCACCCCGCTGTGGCATCACTTATTCTACACCCTGCTGTGGCATCACTCCTCCTGCACCCCGCTGTGGCATCACTTATTCTACACCCTGCTGTGGCATCACTCCTCCTGCACCCCACTGTGGCATCACTCATTCTGCACCCCACTGTGGCATCACTCCTACTGCACCCCACTGTGGCATCACTACTACTGCACCCCACGGTGACATCACTCCTTCTGCACCCCACGGTGACATCACTCCTTCTGCACCCCACTGTGACATCACTCCTCCTGCACCCCGCTGTGGCATCACTTATTCTACACCCTGCTGTGGCATCACTCCTCCTGCACCCCGCTGTGGCATCACTTATTCTACACCCTGCTGTGGCATCACTCCTCCTGCACCCCGCTGTGGCATCACTTATTCTACACCCTGCTGTGGCATCACTCCTCCTGCACCCCACTGTGGCATCACTTCTTCTACACCCCGCTGTGGCATCACTTATTCTACACCCCACTGGGACATCCCAGTGCCCAGCCCAGTAGGTTCTGTAGGAAGTGCCCAGCCCAGTAGGTTCTGTAGGAAGTGCCCAGCCCAGTAGGTTCTGTAGGAAGTGCCCAGCCCAGTAGGTTCTGTAGGAAGTGCCCAGCCCAGTAGGTTCTGTAGGAAGTGCCCAGCCCAGTAGGTTCTGTAGGAAGTGCCAGTAGTTCTGTAGGAATGCCCAGCCCAGTAGGTTCTGTAGGAAATGCCCAGCCCAGTAGGTTCTGTAGGAAATGCCCAGCCCAGTAGGTTCTGTAGGAAATGCCCAGCCCAGTAGGTTCTGTAGGAAATGCCCAGCCCAGTAGGTTCTGTAGGAAATGCCCAGCCCAGTAGGTTCTGTAGGAAATGCCCAGCCCAGTAGGTTCTGTAGGAAGTGCTTGGACCAATAAGAAAAACATATGCTTTATTATAAGAAACACAACTGCACAAAATAAACTCAACTGAGGAACTGAGTGTCTGCTCCTGGGGCCGGAGAATGGGCCGACCAATCACACAAAGGAGGGAGTTGCCACACGGCCGAGTCCATCATTTGGTGCCAACTGTGACGCCTTACAGAGCCCCACGTTTCTGAAATGGGGGACCCCGAATCTGAGCCATTTGCCCCATAAAATGCACTGAGCAGCTCTTTACTATGAATGAAATTGGAGAATCTCAGTAGTCTCACTGTGGCAGGGTTAGTTACCCTTTATCAGATCAGTACAACACTGCTGCCTGGAGAGGAGAGTGGGGCAGATGGGCTGGGGGTAAATGAATGAATGTTGCCCAGAGAAGCTTGGGGGCTGCTGTACAGCGGGGATTATGCAGCAGGGGGCAGACAGTATATAAATATAGAGAGGGGGCACTGGGCACAAGTCAGTAATTGGGCCGGTACCGGCGCCAGCGGATTTGGGCACAGTGGTGCGACATTGCCCCCAGGGGGCAGACAGTATATAAATATAGAGAGGGGGCACTGGGCACAAGTCAGTAATTGGGCCGGTACCGGTGCCAGCAGATTTGGGCACAGTGGTGCGACATTGCCCCCAGGGGGCAGAGAGTATATATATAAATATAGAGAGGGGGCACTGGGCACAAGTCAGTAATTGGGCCGGTACCGGTGCCAGCGGATTTGGGCGCAGTGGTGCGACATTGCCCCCAGGGGGCAGAGAGTATATATATAAATATAGAGAGGGGGCACTGGGCACAAGTCAGTAATTGGGCCGGTACCGGTGCCAGCGGATTTGGGCGCAGTGGTGCGACATTGCCCCCAGGGGGCAGACAGTATATAAATATAGAGAGGGGGCACTGGGCACAAGTCAGTAATTGGGCCGGTATCGGTGCCAGCGGATTTGGGCGCAGTGGTGCGACATTGCCCCCAGGGGGCAGACAGTATATATATAAATATAGAGAGGGGGCACTGGGCACAAGTCAGTAATTGGGCCGGTATCGGTGCCAGCGGATTTGGGCGCAGTGGTGCGACATTGCCCCCAGGGGCAGACAGTATATATATATAAATATAGAGAGGGGGCACTGGCACAAGTCAGTAATTGGGCCGGTACCGGTGCCAGCGGATTTGGGCGCAGTGGTGCGACATTGCCCCCAGGGGGCAGACAGTATATATATAAATATAGAGAGGGGGCACTGGGCACAAGTCAGTAATTGGGCCGGTATCGGTGCCAGCGGATTTGGGCGCAGTGGTGCGACATTGCCCCCAGGGGGCAGACAGTATATATATATAAATATAGAGAGGGGGCACTGGGCACAAGTCAGTAACTGGGCCGGTACCGGCGCCAGCGGATTTGGGCACAGTGGTGCGACATTGCCCCCAGGGGGCAGACAGTATATATATATATATATATAAATATAGAGAGGGGGCACTGGGCACAAGTCAGTAATTGGGCCGGTACCGGCGCCAGCGGATTTGGGCACAGTGGTGCGACATTGCCCCCAGGGGGCAGACAGTATATATATATATAAATATAGAGAGGGGGCACTGGGCACAAGTCAGTAATTGGGCCGGTACCGGCGCCAGCGGATTTCGGCGCAGTGGTGCGACATTGCCCCCAGGGGGCAGACAGTATATATATAAATATAGAGAGGGGGCACTGGGCACAAGTCAGTAATTGGGCCGGTATCGGTGCCAGCGGATTTGGGCGCAGTGGTGCGACATTGCCCCCAGGGGGCAGACAGTATATATATAAATATAGAGAGGGGGCACTGGGCACAAGTCAGTAATTGGGCCGGTACCGGTGCCAGCGGATTTGGGCGCAGTGGTGCGACATTGCCCAGGGGGCAGACAGTATTATATATAATATAGAGAGGGGCACTGGGCACAAGTCAGTAATTGGCCGGTACCGCCAGCGGATTTGGGCACAGTGGTGCGACATTGCCCCCAGGGGGCAGACAGTATATATATATATAAATATAGAGAGGGGGCACTGGGCACAAGTCAGTAATTGGGCCGGTACCGGCGCCAGCGGATTTGGGCACAGTGGTGCGACATTGCCCCCAGGGGGCAGCGATGCCAATACATAGTTACAGTTACTGGGTTTGGACACTGGAATCCATTACCGGCAGTACAGGCTGCAGCCACCACCAGTGCAGGTAGTTCTCACAAGGGGCCCCAAGATAAATGGGGTGTCGTGGCCCCTCCACTTTGGGCCCCCGAGAGCTGGGCAGCACTTCCACCCCCAGGCCCAACCAGCTGGGAATGGGTTCCACCAATCAGATCAGCATGCAAATCAACATTTCCCAGCATCCTCAGTGAGAACTGGCAAGGTGGGCGGGGCCCAGCTATTCTTTCTTGCGGAAGAACTTCCTGAAAACAGACTGGCGAGGCTTCGGGTCCCCAATACGGAATTCTCCCTTCCCAGGTCCGATTAGTGGGCGGCACTCGTCTGGGCTGGTAGCAAACGAATGGCACCGCCCCCGAGGAGCTGCAGCTTCACTGATATAGAGTGTGACTGAGTAGCTGGGAAGGGACTCCTTGCCCGGAACCTTCTGGTATGTGACTGCAATGAAAGAAATGGGGGGGTCACCTGGGGTGGCAAGAACAGAACCAAAGGTCCATTTGGGTTGGAATTAGCTCTGTGACTATTATCCTTACTCTCCAGTACTTATATAGCACCAACATACTCAGAGGGGCGGGGGTTAACTGCACTTACCCAGGGGGAGGTTCCTGCCTGACCATGGGAAAGAGAGCAGCCCAGGAGCAGGAAGTACAGAGAATCAGAGCTCTGTACCTGGGTAAGTACTGGGGGGAGATTGGATTCACTTACCCAGGGGGAGGTTCCTGCCTGACCATGGGAAAGAGAGCAGCCCAGGAGCAGGAAGTACAGAGAATCAGAGCTCTGTACCTGGGTAAGTACTGGGGGGGGATTGGATTCACTTACCCAGGGGGAGGTTCCTGCCTGACCATGGGAAAGAGAGCAGCCCAGGAGCAGGAAGTACAGAGAATCAGAGCTCTGTACCTGGGTAAGTACTGGGGGAGATTGGATTCACTTACCCAGGGGGAGGTTCCTGTCTGACCATGGGAAAGAGAGCAGCCCAGGAGCAGGAAGTACAGAGAATCAGAGCTCTGTACCTGGGTAAGTACTGGGGGGAGATTGGATTCACTTACCCAGGGGGAGGTTCTTGCCTGACCATGGGAAAGAGAGCAGCCCAGGAGCAGGAAGTACAGAGAATCAGAGTAAGGGTAAGTCCTGGGGGGGGTCTTCTGGCTTTGCCCTAATATAACTACATGGTGGGTGGGGCAGTGCCCCCTCATGTTGCCCCTTCAGAGCCAATGGCATAAATGTTACCCCTGGACTTACCTGCACTGAAAGAGCGTGAGCGCCTCCTATTGGCCAGTAGTGTCACATCGCTGTCCCACTGGGAGCTGTCAGTCACTCTGGCCGATTCCCCTTGGAGCTCCGCCGGCCAATAAGGGGTGACAGGGTGAGATGGAGCTCTATTGCCCCCTGTGCGGGGCAGAAATGAGGAGAAAAGGGGAATTAAACTGATGATTGTGCCAGGGAGCCCAGTCACAGTCTAAATAATAATGGCTGTTTGTGCCTCTGGGTACTGGGAATGCCAGGGGGGCTGTAAGGTGCCACAGACAGTCACTATTTATTGGGCTGGGGGGGGGGACTGTTTGTGCCTCTGGGTACTGGGAATGCCAGGGGGGCTGTAAGGTGCCACAGACAGTCACTATTTATTGGGCTGGGGGGGGGGGGCTGTTTGTGCCTCTGGGTACTGGAATGCCAGGGGGGCTGTAAGGTGCCACAGACAGTCACTATTTATTGGGCTGGGGGGGCTGTTTGTGCCTCTGGGTACTGGGAATGCCAGGGGGGCTGTAAGGTGCCACAGACAGTCACTATTTATTGGGCTGGGGGGGCTGTTTGTGCCTCTGGGTACTGGGAATGCCAGGGGGGCTGTAAGGTGCCACAGACAGTCACTATTTATTGGGCTGGGGGGGCTGTTTGTGCCTCTGGTACTGGGAATGCCGGGGGGCTGTAAGGTGCCACAGACAGTCACTATTTATTGGGCTGGGGGGGGCTGTTTGTGCCTCTGGGTACTGGAATGCCAGGGGGGCTGTAAGGTGCCACAGACAGTCACTATTTATTGGGCTGGGGGGGCTGTTTGTGCCTCTGGGTACTGGGAATGCCAGGGGGGCTGTAAGGTGCCACAGACAGTCACTATTTATTGGGCTGGGGGGGGGCTGTTTGTGCCTCTGGGTACTGGGAATGCCAGGGGGGCTGTAAGGTGCCACAGACAGTCACTATTTATTGGGCTGGGGGGGCTGTTTGTGCCTCTGGGTACTGGGAATGCCAGGGGGGCTGTAAGGTGCCACAGACAGTCACTATTTTTGGGCTGGGGGGGCTGTTTGTGCCTCTGGGTACTGGGAATGCCAGGGGGGCTGTAAGGTGCCACAGACAGTCACTATTTATTGGGCTGGGGGGCTGTTTGTGCCTCTGGGTACTGGGAATGCCAGGGGGGCTGTAAGGTGCCACAGACAGTCACTATTTATTGGGCTGGGGGGCTGTTTGTGCCTCTGGGTACTGGGAATGCCAGGGGGGGCTGTAAGGTGCCACAGACAGTCACTATTTATTGGGCTGGGGGGGCTGTTTGTGCCTCTGGGTACTGGGAATGCCAGGGGGGCTGTAAGGTGCCACAGACAGTCACTATTTATTGGGCTGGGGGGGCTGTTTGTGCCTCTGGGTACTGGGAATGCCAGGGGGGCTGTAAGGTGCCACAGACAGTCACTATTTATTGGGCTGGGGGGGGGTTTTGTGCCTCTGGGTACTGGGAATGCCAGGGGGGCTGTAAGGTGCCACAGACAGTCACTATTTATTGGGCTGGGGGGGGGGGCTGTTTGTGCCTCTGGGTACTGGGAATGCCAGGGGGGCTGTAAGGTGCCACAGACAGTCACTATTTATTGGGCTGGGGGGGCTGTTTGTGCCTCTGGGTACTGGGAATGCCGGGGGGCTGTAAGGTGCCACAGACAGTCACTATTTATTGGGCTGGGGGGGGGCTGTTTGTGCCTCTGGGTACTGGGAATGCCAGGGGGGCTGTAAGGTGCCACAGACAGTCACTATTTATTGGGCTGGGGGGGGCTGTTTGTGCCTCTGGGTACTGGGAATGCCAGGGGGGCTGTAAGGTGCCACAGACAGTCACTATTTATTGGGCTGGGGGGGCTGTTTGTGCCTCTGGGTACTGGGAATGCCGGGGGGCTGTAAGGTGCCACAGACAGTCACTATTTATTGGGCTGGGGGGCTGTTTGTGCCTCTGGGTACTGGGAATGCCAGGGGGGCTGTAAGGTGCCACAGACAGTCACTATTTATTGGGCTGGGGGGCTGTTTGTGCCTCTGGGTACTGGGAATGCCGGGGGGGGGCTGTAAGGTGCCACAGACAGTCACTATTTATTGGGCTGGGGGGGCTGTTTGTGCCTCTGGGTACTGGGAATGCCAGGGGGGCTGTAAGGTGCCACAGACAGTCACTATTTATTGGGCTGGGGGGGCTGTTTGTGCCTCTGGGTACTGGGAATGCCAGGGGGGCTGTAAGGTGCCACAGACAGTCACTATTTATTGGGCTGGGGGGGCTGTTTGTGCCTCTGGGTACTGGGAATGCCAGGGGGGGCTGTAAGGTGCCACAGACAGTCACTATTTATTGGGCTGGGGGGGCTGTTTGTGCCTCTGGGTACTGGGAATGCCAGGGGGGCTGTAAGGTGCCACAGACAGTCACTATTTATTGGGCTGGGGGGGCTGTTTGTGCCTGGGTACTGGGAATGCCAGGGGGGCTGTAAGGTGCCACAGACAGTCACTATTTATTGGGCTGGGGGGCTGTTTGTGCCTCTGGGTACTGGGAATGCCAGGGGGGCTGTAAGGTGCCACAGACAGTCACTATTTATTTGGGCTGGGGGGGCTGTTTGTGCCTCTGGGTACTGGGAATGCCAGGGGGGCTGTAAGGTGCCACAGACAGTCACTATTTATTGGGCTGGGGGGGCTGTTTGTGCCTCTGGGTACTGGGAATGCCGGGGGGGCTGTAAGGTGCCACAGACAGTCACTATTTATTGGGCTGGGGGGGGGCTGTTTGTGCCTCTGGGTACTGGGAATGCCAGGGGGCTGTAAGGTGCCACAGACAGTCACTATTTATTGGGCTGGGGGGGCTGTTTGTGCCTCTGGGTACTGGGAATGCCAGGGGGGGCTGTAAGGTGCCACAGACAGTCACTATTTATTGGGCTGGGGGGGCTGTTTGTGCCTCTGGGTACTGGGAATGCCAGGGGGGCTGTAAGGTGCCACAGACAGTCACTATTTATTGGGCTGGGGGGGCTGTTTGTGCCTCTGGGTACTGGGAATGCCAGGGGGGCTGTAAGGTGCCACAGACAGTCACTATTTATTGGGCTGGGGGGGCTGTTTGTGCCTCTGGGTACTGGGAATGCCAGGGGGGCTGTAAGGTGCCACAGACAGTCACTATTTATTGGGCTGGGGGGGCTGTTTGTGCCTCTGGGTACTGGGAATGCCAGGGGGGCTGTAAGGTGCCACAGACAGTCACTATTTATTGGCTGGGGGGGCTGTTTGTGCCTCTGGGTACTGGGAATGCCAGGGGGGCTGTAAGGTGCCACAGACAGTCACTATTTATTGGGCTGGGGGGCTGTTTGTGCCTCTGGGTACTGGGAATGCCAGGGGGGGCTGTAAGGTGCCACAGACAGTCACTATTTATTGGGCTGGGGGGGCTGTTTGTGCCTCTGGGTACTGGGAATGCCAGGGGGGCTGTAAGGTGCCACAGACAGTCACTATTTATTGGGCTGGGGGGCTGTTTGTGCCTCTGGGTACTGGGAATGCCAGGGGGGCTGTAAGGTGCCACAGACAGTCACTATTTATTGGGCTGGGGGGGCTGTTTGTGCCTCTGGGTACTGGGAATGCCGGGGGGGCTGTAAGGTGCCACAGACAGTCACTATTTATTGGGCTGGGGGGGGGGCTGTTTGTGCCTCTGGTACTGGGAATGCCGGGGGGGGCTGTAAGGTGCCACAGACAGTCACTATTTATTGGGCTGGGGGGGGGCTGTTTGTGCCTCTGGGTACTGGGAATGCCGGGGGGCTGTAAGGTGCCACAGACAGTCACTATTTATTGGGCTGGGGGGGGCTGTTTGTGCCTCTGGGTACTGGGAATGCCGGGGGGCTGTAAGGTGCCACAGACAGTCACTATTTATTGGGCTGGGGGGGGGCTGTTTGTGCCTCTGGGTACTGGGAATGCCAGGGGGGCTGTAAGGTGCCACAGACAGTCACTATTATTGGGCTGGGGGGGGGGCTGTTGCCACAGACAGTCACTATTTATTGGGCTGGGGGGGCTGTTTGTGCCTCTGGGTACTGGGAATGCCAGGGGGGCTGTAAGGTGCCACAGACAGTCACTATTTATTGGGCTGGGGGGGGCTGTTTGTGCCTCTGGGTACTGGGAATGCCAGGGGGGCTGTAAGGTGCCACAGACAGTCACTATTTATTGGGCTGGGGGGGCTGTTTGTGCCTCTGGGTACTGGGAATGCCAGGGGGGCTGTAAGGTGCCACAGACAGTCACTATTTATTGGGCTGGGGGGGGGGCTGTTTGTGCCTCTGGGTACTGGGAATGCCAGGGGGGCTGTAAGGTGCCACAGACAGTCACTATTTATTGGGCTGGGGGGCTGTTTGTGCTCTGGGTACTGGGAATGCGGGGGGGCTGTAAGGTGCCACAGACAGTCACTATTTATTGGGCTGGGGGGGGCTGTTTGTGCCTCTGGTACTGGGAATGCCGGGGGGGCTGTAAGGTGCCACAGACAGTCACTATTTATTGGGCTGGGGGGGGGCTTTTGTGCCTCTGGGTACTGGGAATGCCAGGGGGGCTGTAAGGTGCCACAGACAGTCACTATTTATTGGGCTGGGGGGGGGCTGTTTTGTGCCTCTGGGTACTGGGAATGCCAGGGGGTGTAAGGTGCCACAGACAGTCACTATTTATTGGGCTGGGGGGGGGGCTGCTGGGCTGGGGGGGCTGTTTGTGCCTCTGGGTACTGGAATGCCAGGGGGGCTGTAAGGTGCCACAGACAGTCACTATTTATTGGGCTGGGGGGGCTGGTGCCTGGGTAGGGAATGGGGGGGCTGTAAGGTGCCACAGACAGTCACTATTTATGGCTGGGGGGCTGTTTGTGCCTCTGGGTACTGGGAATGCAGGGGGGCTGTAAGGTGCCACAGACAGTCACTATTTATTGGGCTGGGGGGGGCGCTGTTTGTGCCTCTGGGTACTGGGAATGCCAGGGGGGGCTGTAAGGTGCCACAGACAGTCACTATTTATTGGGCTGGGGGGGCTGTTTGTGCCTCTGGGTACTGGGAATGCCAGGGGGCTGTAAGGTGCCACAGACAGTCACTATTTATTGGGCTGGGGGGGGGGCTGTTTGTGCCTCTGGGTACTGGAATGCCAGGGGGGCTGTAAGGTGCCACAGACAGTCACTATTTATTGGCTGGGGGGGCTGTTTGTGCCTCTGGGTACTGGGAATGCCAGGGGGGCTGTAAGGTGCCACAGACAGTCACTAGGTGCCACAGACAGTCACTATTTATTGGGCTGGGGGGGGGGCTGTTTGTGCCTCTGGGTACTGGGAATGCCAGGGGGGCTGTAAGGTGCCACAGACAGTCACTATTTATTGGGCTGGGGGGGGGCTGTTTGTGCCTCTGGGTACTGGGAATGCCAGGGGGGCTGTAAGGTGCCACAGACAGTCACTATTTATTGGGCTGGGGGGGGGGCTGTTTGTGCCTCTGGGTACTGGAATGCCAGGGGGCTGTAAGGTGCCACAGACAGTCACTATTTATTGGGCCTGGGGGGGTGGTTTGTGCCTCTGGGTACTGGGAATGCCGGGGGGGCTGTAAGGTGCCACAGACAGTCACTATTTATTGGGCTGGGGGGCTGTTTGTGCCTCTGGGTACTGGGAATGCCAGGGGGGGGCTGTAAGGTGCCACAGACAGTCACTATTTATTGGGCTGGGGGGGCTGTTTGTGCCTCTGGGTACTGGGAATGCCAGGGGGGCTGTAAGGTGCCACAGACAGTCACTATTTATTGGGCTGGGGGGGCTGTTTGTGCCTCTGGGTACTGGGAATGCCAGGGGGGCTGTAAGGTGCCACAGACAGTCACTATTTATTGGGCTGGGGGGGGGGCTGTTTGTGCCTCTGGGTACTGGGAATGCCAGGGGGGCTGTAAGGTGCCACAGACAGTCACTATTTATTGGGCTGGGGGGGCTGTTTGTGCCTCTGGGTACTGGGAATGCCAGGGGGCTGTAAGGTGCCACAGACAGTCACTATTTATTGGCTGGGGGGGGCTGTTGTGCCTCTGGGTACTGGGAATGCCAGGGGGGCTGTAAGGTGCCACAGTCACGGTGGCTACTGGAATGCCTGGACAGTCACTATTTATTGGGCTGGGGGGGGCTGTTTGTGCCTCTGGGTACTGGGAATGCCAGGGGGCTGTAAGGTGCCACAGACAGTCACTATTTATTGGGCTGGGGGGGGGCTGTTTTGTGCCTCTGGGTACTGGGCCAGGGGCTGTAAGGTGCCACAGACAGTCACTATTTATTGGGCTGGGGGGGGCTGTTTGTGCCTCTGGGTACTGGGAATGCCAGGGGGGCTGTAAGGTGCCACAGACAGTCACTATTTATTGGGCTGGGGGGGCTGTTTGTGCCTCTGGGTACTGGGAATGCCAGGGGGGCTGTAAGGTGCCACAGACAGTCACTATTTATTGGGCTGGGGGGGCTGTTTGTGCCTCTGGGTACTGGGAATGGGGGCTGTAAGGTGCCACAGACAGTCACTATTTATTGGGCTGGGGGGGCTGTTTGTGCCTCTGGGTACTGGGAATGCCAGGGGGCTGTAAGGTGCCACAGACAGTCACTATTTATTGGGCTGGGGGGGGGGCTGTTTGTGCCTCTGGGTACTGGGAATGCAGGGGGGCTGTAAGGTGCCACAACAGTCACATTTATTGGGCTGGGGGGGCTGGAATGTGTAGGTGCCACAGACTCATATTTATTGGGCTGGGGGGGGCTGTTTTGTGCTCTGGGTACTGGGAATGCCAGGGGGGGCTGTAAGGTGCCACAGACAGTCACTATTTATTGGGCTGGGGGGGCTGTTTGTGCCTCTGGGTACTGGGATGCCGGGGGGCTGTAAGGTGCCACAGACAGTCACTATTTTATTGGGCTGGGGGGGCTGTTTGTGGCCTCTGGGTACTGGGAATGCCAGGGGGGCTGTAGGTGCCACGACAGTCACTATTTATTGGGGCTGGGGGGGCTGTTTGTGCCTCTGGGTACTGGGAATGCCAGGGGGCTGTAAGGTGCCACAGACAGTCACTATTTATTGGCTGGGGGGGCTGTTTGTGCCTCTGGGTACTGGGAATGCCAGGGGGCTGTAAGGTGCCACAGACAGTCACTATTTATTGGGCTGGGGGGGGGGCTGTTTGTGCCTCTGGGTACTGGGAATGCCAGGGGGGCTGTAAGGTGCCACAGACAGTCACTATTTATTGGCTGGGGGGGGGGGGGCACTGGGAATGCCGGGGGGGCTGTAAGGTGCACAGACAGTCACTATTTATTGGGCTACTGGGATTGTAAGGTGCCACAGACAGTCACTATTTATTGGGCTGGGGGGCTGTTTGTGCCTCTGGGTACTGAATGCCAGGGGGGCTGCCACAGACAGTCACTATTTATTGGGCTGGGGGGCTGTTTGTGCCTCTGGTACTGGGAATACTGGGACTCACCTGGGTCAGTATCCGGCAGCTCCTTCTGGTCCCTATTTCCCTGGAGCCTCTGGGACAGATTTACCCCCCTGGGACTCAGGGCTCCGACTCTGTGAGAAAAAGACCCATAAATCCTCTCATCACTCAGTGAGTAAGAGGGGTGGGGCATGACTGATAGGGGAGGGGCATAGGTAAATGAGGTGGGAGGGGAATAACTGAAGGAAATAGGATGCGAATGGCTGAATGAGAGGGAATGGGAGGGGCTGAATGAGAGGGAATGGGAGGGGCTGAATGAGAAATGGGAGGGGCTGAATGAGAGGGAAGGGAGGGGCTGAAGGAGAGGGAATGGGAGGGGCTGAATGAGAGGAATGGGAGGGGCTGAAGGAGAGGGAATGGGAGTGGCTGAATGAGAGGGAATGGGAGGGGCTGAATGAGAGGGAATGGGAGGGCTGAATGAGAGGGAATGGGAGGGGCTGAAGGAGAGGGATGGGAGGGCTGAAGGAGAGGGAATGGGAGGGGCTGAATGAGAGGGAATGGGAGGGGCTGAATGAGAGGGAATGGGAGGGGCTGAATGAGAGGGAATGGGAGTGGCTGAATGAGAGGGAATGGGAGGGGCTGAATGAGAGGGAATGGGAGGGGCTGAATGAGAGGGAATGGCTGACCTGGACGTATGGTGAGGAGAGAGCTCTGTGCCCAAAACTTGGTCTCTAAGCAGATCTGTGTCTTTAAGGCCTGGAGAGATATAAGATGCACAGTCAGTGATACCCACCCTACTAGGTGTATTACCTGCCAGGCCTGCCCCCTCATCATGCCCAGTGGTGCCCGGCCCAGAATATAATGATCTCTCACCTGCATTCTGTCCCAGCTTTGAGACCCATTCATGGAGGAGAGAGGCCGAAGGGGCCTGAAGCAGGAACTCTGACCCATCGGGTAATCTGGGGGCAACAGGTCAGGGAAGAGTTAATTAGTCAGGAGCAATCAGATTATTAATGAGTATTGGTCAATGTGGGACTGGGAAAAAAAGAAAAGTAGGGCAAGATGGAGACAGTAGGGCAAGATGGAGACAGTAGGGCAAGATGGAGACAGTAGGGCAAGATGGAGACAGTAGGGCAAGATGGGACAGTACGACAAGATGGGGACAGTAGGGCAAGATGGAGACAGTAGGGCAAGATGGAGACAGTAGGGCAAGATGGA
>NW_022279363.1:0-32903 GCF_000004195.4 Xenopus tropicalis
GCCCTGCCGGGGGATGTTGGGTAGGGGGTTCCTCACGGTGAGGGCAGTGAGGTTGGGGAATGCCCTTCCTAGTGATGGGGTAATGGCAGATTCTGTTAATGCCTATAAGAGGGGCCTGGATGAGTCTTGAACAAGCAGAATATCCAAGGCTATTGTGATACTAATATCTACAGTTAGTATTAGTGGTTGTATATATAGTTTATGTATGTGAGTGTATAGATAGGTAGGTGTGGGTTAGGTGTGCTGGGTTTACTTGGATGGGTTGAACTTGATGGACACTGGTCTTTTTTCAACCCTATGTAACTATGTAAGTACAGGTACTGTTTTATTATTACAGAGAAAAGGGAATCATTTAACCATTAAATAAACCCAATAGAACAGTTCTGCCCCCAATAAGGGGTAATTATACCTTAGTTGGGATCAAGTACAGGTACTGTTTTATTATTACAGAGAAAAGGGAATCATTTAACCATTAAATAAACCCAATAGGACTGTTCTGCCCCAATAAGGGGTAATTATATCTTAGTTGGGATCAAGTACAGGTACTGTTTTATTATTACAGAGAAAAGGGAATCATTTAACCATGAAATAAACCCAATAGGGCTGTTCTGTCCCCAATAAGGGGTAATTATATCTTAGTTGGGATCAAGTACAGGTACTGTTTTATTATTACAGAGAAAAGGGAATCATTTAACCATGAAATAAACCCAATAGGGCTGTTCTGCCCCCAATAAGGGGTAATTATATCTTAGTTGGGATCAAGTACAGGTACTGTTTTATTATTACAGAGAAAAGGGAATCATTTAACCATTAAATAAACCCAATAGGGCTGTTCTGCCCCCAATAAGGGGTAATTATATCTTAGTTGGGATCAAGTACAGGTACTGTGTTATTATTACAGAGAAAAGGGAATCATTTAACCATTAATTGCGAATTGCAATCTTTCGTACAATCAGCCACACACCGTCAGGGCTGAATCGGCAGGTAAGGAGGTAGAAACAATAGGATTTCTACCTCCTTCTGCCGATTCAGCGCTGAAGGCAGATTTTGGTCAGGCACCTTCTATGGCGCCCGATCAAAATCTTTCAACTGGGCCGATCGGCGAGTCGACCGATATCAGCAGCTTCCTGTGATATCGGCTCGCCGACTTGCCATACACGCACCGAATATCGTACGAAATGAGGTTTCGTACAATATTATTGGTGCATGTATGGCCAGCTTTAGACAGATTCGGCAGCTAATCGGCCCGTGTATGGGCACCAACGACGGGCCTGCCCGACCGATATCTGGCCTGAAATTGGGCAGATCTCGATCGGGCAGGTTAGCAAATCTAGTCAGACCGGGGACCTCATCGGCTCGTTGATGCAGTCCCCGAACCGACTTTGCCTATACCCGTCATTTCTTTTCGATAATTCTCAGTGGAGCAAGTCCCTATTATTTCTCTTGTGATCGTAAGATCCAAAAAGGGAAAAGAGCTTCCTGAAATATGAGAAGTGAGTTTTATATGTAAATCAATAATGTTAAATTTCTCAATAAAAAGTCGTAACTCTGATCCTTTTCCAAATTAGAAGAATATCATCGATGCATCTAATCCACAACAAAATGTTTGTGGAAATATTGAAAGTTGTCACCAAACACCACTTTTTCTTCCCAATACCCAAGGGACAAATTGGCATAAGATGGAGCGCAAGCCGTTCCCATCTCCGTACCTTGGGTTTGCAGATAAAACTTGCCATTAAAGAAGAAGGAAAGGCTAATAAAGAGTTAATCCCAAGCTGCAGGTATACCTTCAGTTCTCTCAATAGTGCCCTTAAGTCTCCCCATATTTCTCCCATTCAGATGATCAGAAGCCTCATAGGAAAAAAAACATTGAGCTGTGTAAAGAAAGTTCCCATAATGCCTCACTCCTGCACCGAGACCAGTGTACATGCTCAGTTAGTAAGACTATGAGTCAGCTTCCTGCTGATTGGCTCAAATCCACGTTCCTAAGGGGGGGAGTGAGTTCTTAGCATTCTTGAGGGAGGGGGGAGCAGGAGAGAGGAGAGAGCTGCGTTTCTCTGGCACAGGAAAACAGACACAGGAAATCTTTTGACAGAGAACTCAGTGCAGCATTTCTGTGAGTGCTTATGGCTGTATTTTCTGATAAAGCTTACTTAGTTTTTACCTTTCCTTCTCCTTTAAAGGTAAAATAATTGAAATGTAATATAAACCTCATTAATTGACAGTAAGGCTCAATTACATCCACTGATGCCCGATCTAGATCTGCCCAATTTCAGGCCAGATGTCGGTCGGGCAGACCCATTGGTAGTGCCCATACACGGGGCAATTAGCTGCCGAATCTGTCTAAGGGACCCATTTTCAATTAAGTCCATTAGACATATGAATAAATGTGAATATCAAAACAAATCATTAAAGTAAAAAAAATGTTTTTGTGCTGGATTTTCACAAACAATGTGTTCCTAATAGGATTGGTTTCATTACTGTTTTAAGCTTTGTTTTTTCACTGTGTGGTTATCCTGATGAAAGGAGGGAGTGCCCCCCCGAAACATTGATTTTGTTTTGTGGTACATTGGCCAGCAGCCATATTATTGCCCCATGTACCTGTGCCAGCAGCCATATTATTGCCCCGTGTACCTGTGGCAGCAGCCATATTATTGCCCCGTGTACCTGTGCCAGCAGCCATATTATTGCCCCGTGTACCTGTGCCAGCAGCCATATTATTGCCCCGTGTACCTGTGGCAGCAGCCATATTATTGCCCCGTGTACCTGTGGCAGCAGCCATATTATTGCCCCGTGTACCTGTGGCAGCAGCCATATTATTGCCCCGTGTACCTGTGGCAGCAGCCATATTATTGCCCCGTGTACCTGTGGCAGCAGCCATATTATTGCCCCGTGTACCTGTGGCAGCAGCCATATTATTGCCCCGTGTACCCGTGCCAGCAGCCATATTATTGCCCCGTGTACCTGTGGCAGCAGCCATATTATTGCCCCGTGTACCTGTGGCAGCAGCCATATTATTGCCCCATGTACCCGTGCCAGCAGCCATATTATTGCCCCGTGTACCTGTGGCAGCAGCCATATTATTGCCCCGTGTACCTGTGGCAGCAGCCATATTATTGCCCCAGTGGATGGTGGATGTGATGGGTCTTTATGAATTTTAGGTAGAGTGTAAAACACTGGTATAATTGGGTGTTCTTTTATCAAAAACTTTGAAGTATCCTTATCAATAACACCCTGATCAGAGGCCTGTTTGCGCTATGCGGTTTTGAGCTTCATACAAAGGGTTCCTGGTAGCCCTTGTATATACCTCTGTGTTGTTAAATTGGCTTAAAATATCTTGGATAGAATATTCTTTGTCAATTAGTATTAGGGCCCCTCCCTTGTCAGCTGGTTTAAAAATCACATCAGGGTTGTTAATTAATGTTGTCAATAGCTCTTTCTCATTTTTATTTAAATTACATTTTAACTTATATGAGGGAGTACCAACACATTCCCTTTTAAAAGATTCAACATCTTTTTTAACCAGCTGTATATAAGTTTCTACAGCGCTGCCACCTGGTGGAGGAAGAAGTGTACTTTTGTTACGTAAACCAAAGTTCTTTAAAGTCAATTGTGAACAGTTCATTGCTGTATTGCGGCTGTTAGTATCCACAGATTTGTTAAAGTATGTCTTTAATCTTAGGGTTCTAAAAAACCTCTCCATGTCCACATCTAAATCAAACATCACAGTGGTTAGTGGGGCAGAAGGACAAACCCTTATTAAGTAATGTTATCTATTGTTCTGTCAGGGGAAAAGAGTAGATATTATGGTGATATATAGATATGGGATCCCTTATCAGGAAAACCATTATCCAGAAAGTTCAGAATTATGGAAAGGTCATCTGCCATAGACTCCATTTTAAGCAAATAATTCTATTTTTTTTCTCTGTAATGATTCCCTTTTCTCAGTAATAATAAAACAGTACCTGTACTTGATCCCAACTAAGATATAATTACCCCTTATTGGGGCAGAACAGCCCTATTGGGTTTATTTCATGGTTAAATGATTCCCTTTTCTCAGTAATAATAAAACAGTACCTGTACTTGATCCCAACTAAGATATAATTACCCCTTATTGGGGGCAGAACAGCCCTATTGGGTTTATTTAATGGTTAAATGATTCCCTTTTCTCTGTAATAATAAAACAGTACCTGTACTTGATCCCAACTAAGATATAATTACCCCTTATTGGGGGCAGAACAGCCCTATTGGGTTTATTTCATGGTTAAATGATTCCTTTTTCTCTGTAATAATAAAACAGTACCTGTACTTGATCCCAACTAAGATATAATTACCCCTTATTGGGGGCAGAACAGCCCTATTGGGTTTATTTAATGGTTAAATGATTCCCTTTTCTCAGTAATAATAAAACAGTACCTGTACTTGATCCCAACTAAGATATAATTACCCCTTATTGGGGCAGAACAGCCCTATTGGGTTTATTTCATGGTTAAATGATTCCCTTTTCTCTGTAATAATAAAACAGTACCTGTACTTGATCCCAACTAAGATATAATTACCCCTTATTGGAGGCAAAATAATCCTATTGGGTTTATTCAATATTTTAAATGATTTTTAGCAGACTTAAGCTTTGGAGATCCAAATTATGAAAAGATCCCTTATCTGGAAAACTCCAGGTCCCGAGAATTCTGGATAACAGGTCCCATACCTGTACTAACATTTGCGTGGGTAGAGTCTCGCTGAGCGGCTGGGTTGTTGCCTCATTGTTCCCTCTAGTCGTGGACCGCTGGTGCCTATTGCCCCCTCTCCTCTTCCGCTTCTGTGTTCCTGGGAGCCTTCCCCTAAAGAAATCCCGTCGCTACATTCTCCTCCTGACTCTGTAGGGATTTCTTTGTGCAAAAATTCAATGTTTAGGAGAAGAATATCAAATGAGCATTTATTTAGTATTTGCAGCTTCCTCCTCCTCACTGTAGGCATAGGTTAACCCTTGGAGTTCTGATGTGTTCATTTGAGACACTGAAATGTTGAATAACGCAGGTGGGCGCACCTTCACGGCAAAAATATCTGTAGAGTGTAAGCTCTTTTGGGCAGGGCCCTCTTCACCTCTTGTATCGGTTATTGGTTGCTTTATATGTTACTCTGTATGTCCAATGTATAAAACCCACTTATTGTACAGCGCTGCGGGATATGTTGGCGCTTTATAAATAAATGTTAATAATAATAATAATGTAGAGTGTAAGCTCTTTTGGGCAGGGCTCTCTTCACCTCTTGTATCGGTTACTGATTGCTTTATATGTTACTCTGTATGTCCAATGTATGAAACCCACTTATTGTACAGCGCTGCGGGGTATGTTGGCGCTTTATAAATAAATGTTAATAATAATACTTACTCGATTGGTTTGTGCCTCTCCCACCTTGCCATGAACTTTTCAGCCGGGTGCTGAGCAGTCACATAACCCCTTGCCGAAGGTTTAAACGGACTTTACAGTGAAATCAAACTGCAGCACATCCTTGTTGCAAAAGTGAAAAGGTGTTTTTATTTGCAGCTCAGAATAAACAGGCAACGTTTCGGGCTTACACCCAGCCCTTTCTCAAGCCTGCCTGGTAACACTTCTTACAAACCATTTATTCCCATCTGAGTGGGAGTGAATCATAACAGGACACACCCCCAATTACAAATCCACCAATTAATGTGAGTAACATAAAATCCACATTAAAAAGTCCTTCCAAGGTTTGATTTTCAATTAAGTATATTAGACATATCAATAAATGTAAACATCAATCCAATACAGGATGATAAAACTAATGTACCTTTTCCCCGGATTGGAAAGAGACATGGCATCCTCCCTAATGCAGTCTGGGAATTGGTATCAATTCTTATACATGTTGAAAAAAAAACAAAAAACCTTCAAAAAATGTATAACAGTGAGATTGTAACTGCTTATAAGCTTCCACTGTTGCCCTAGGTGCACACTAGTCATGAGTGAATCTGTTTCGCTTCACCGAAAAATTTGCGAATCTTTCAAAAGATCTGCGAAACGGCGGAAAATTCGCGAAACGGGCAAAATGTCATGCGGCTATTATTTTGTCGTGCGGCTATTCTTTTGTCGCCCGTGGCTATTATTTTGTCGTACGGCTTCTTCTTTTGTCGCCCGCGACTATTATTTTGTTGTACGGCTATTCTTTTGTCGTCCGCGGCTATTATTTTGTCATACGGCTATTCTTTTGTCGCCCGCGACTATTATTTTGTCGTACCGCTATTCTTTTGTCGCCCACGACTATTCTTTTGTCGTACGGCTATTCTTTTGTCGCCCGCGACTATTATTTTGTCGTACGGCTATTCTTTTGTCGCCCGCGACTATTATTTTGTCGTACGGCTATTCTTTTGTCGCCCGCGACTATTATTTTGTCGTACGGCTTCTTCTTTTGTCGCCCGCGACTATTATTTTGTCGTACGGCTATTCTTTTGTCGTCCGCGGCTATTATTTTGTCGTACGGCTATTCTTTTGTCGTCCGCGGCTATTATTTTGTCGTACGGCTATTCTTTTGTCGCCGGCGACTATTATTTTGTCGTACAAATTTTTTCATCCATTTCGCGAAACAATCCGCCAATGGTGAAACACGGAAATTTGCCATGATCCATGCCTGCCGAAACATTTCGCCCATCACAAGTGCATACCTCTAGTTCCAGCCCTGGTTGCAGGTGAAACTCAGTACCTGTGTAAAAAGTACAAACAAGCAGCAGAATTTACAGAATGGCTTAATGCCCTACATATAGCGATAATGGGTGAGAGCAGAGGGGCTCTTGTTGCCGTCTGTATGAATTTTGTAGTCAGCTTCATTGCACCCCTGCCTAATGGTTTAAAATTTATAGACAGATTTATCAAAATGTGAGTTAAGAGCTTAATAAATAAAAACTTACCTAGTTCTATTCATTCCTATGGGATTTTTAGAAGTGTATTTATCATTGTGTGAAAGTAATCATCGTGTGAAAGTAAGTGTAAAGGCATTCTTTTTAAGTACTTACTGCATATCTAAATTCCCAGATCCCTGCTTGCTTCTCTGAGATATGGTGCTGGCAGCCTACAGCAGTGTGAAGCCTACAGTGACATCACTGAAATCTCTCTCCCCTTCCTGTAGGTGCCAGCGGCAGCCTTCCTATTCTCTGAGCATGTGTGTAACTTGATCCTGTCTCCTGTTCTGAGCTACACATGCCCACCAGCCAATCAGAAGCGGATCTGGCAGAGGGGAGGGGGGGGGAGGGAATGAAACACATGTGCAGTATGAAGCAAGGAGGGAAAGGAAGGGAGAATACCTTTTTAGAGATGGCTGCCTGTTCTAGAAAATGTGAGTAAGTGTGACTGAGTAAATATGTGATTAGGTGAGCCAAAAGTGTGGCGTTTTTACTAAACAATAGGAGGACTATTGACATTTTGACTTGCATTTTCCTTTAAAGCTGAAATACAATCAGTACAGTGTTTAACTGTGCAGACTTCTTAGTAGATTCTCATGTAAAGCTCAATACTGGAGCAGAGAGACACAAAGCAAGTTAGATATTGAAGAATCCAGACATAACAATGTTAGGATAAGGGGTACATCAAAGAGGATGACGCCTACCAAACATAACAACTCTCCTTCCCTCAGTGCTACCTTCAGCCCAGCCACAATACTTTTTAATAGTTGGGGGCCCATAGACTCCCATAGGGCAGCTATGGGAGTGAACTTACTGTGGTAAGTTCAAACTTTCACCCAATGATAAATACATTCTAAAAATCCCATAGGAATGAATAGAACTAGGTAAGTTTTTATGTATTAAGCTCTTATCACATTCTGCACCAGCATCAAGAGATGTCATTATGAGGCTACATCTTTTTGTACATAAAAGAGGATGTCTACCTCTTTGAGTTATTTGTAACTCTTCCAGACGGATACATAAACAGTATATTGTATTTTGGTTAGCCTTTGTCTATTACAACCATAGCTTTAATTCAGTATCCAAATAGCAATAGAATCCGTCAATCCAAAGTGATAAATGAAAGCAATGAATTGTAACTATTAAACCACTTGCAACCTAAGGTTAATAGATCAACCCAAAGTAAGGAGAGTAATGACCGGGTCATTACTATACCATTACTCTCCTTACTTTGGGTTTTTTATTTAACCCCAGGTCCGTCACAAGATTCAAGCATAAAATCAATTGAAGTCAAAACAAGGGCATCTTGCGAAGCAAGGGACTCACTGCTGTCAAGAAGTGGTCCAGGTGTAGAAGCCCCGAACCCGTAGCTTGAAAGGGTAAGCAACCATACATGAGAAAAAATAGCTATACTCATACACCAGGACCATCCACCGGAGTCAGTTAAAATCCAATTTTATTCGCTTATTTAAAAGAACAAAGCCTAACGCGTTTTGTGCACAAGTGCACTTAATCATAGGCATAGGTGACAAAAACACCTTTACAAAACTGATGCAATTAGTTATGTCACAAAACATTTTTTTGTTTTGTTTATCCTATAGTTCCTATTATACAAATATCAGATAGACAAAAATGATACATTGTGAATAAATAATATTTAAACAATAATGTATGAATAAATAAATGAATGAATAGATAAATCAATAAATAAATCAGCAATTAAATAAAGAAGACGAAATATAAAAATAACAGTGTCAAATAACAACTGATGTCAACATAACTAATATCAAAAACAGAATTTAACCCTATCATGGACATGTCTCTGCCCCTTTCATCAAGCATCACTCTATCTATCACTTGTATTTGTAGATGAGAAGCATTGCCATTGGAACACTGTATGAAATGTTTTGAAATAGGGCTATTATTACTTTTAAACACAAGAGGTGCCAATCGGTTGGGATCTTAAAAGAGTCGGAGAAAGAAAAATAGCTAAAGTGGGAGTCTTACGTTACAAAACTGCGGATCACTAAATAAAACCGGTAAAAGCCATTAATAATGCCCTTAATGCTATAGAATTGCCTACTGAAGGTAGTAATAAAGGTAGGGATATCATTATTGGCCAAATAGTTTTTCTTGTTCCTGCTATTAGAGACCATTCTATTGCTCAATAATTCGGACCTATCCATCCTTCAAACTGTAGGATAAACAACAAAAAAAAAGTTTTGTGATGTCACTAATTGCATCAGTTATATAAAGATGTAAAGCACGAAACGCATTAAGCTTTGTTCTTTTAAATGAGCAAATAAAATTTCAACTGACTCCGGTGGATAGCCCTGGTGTATGAGTATAGCTGTTTTTTCTCATGCATTTGTGCAGGATCCAGCATTGAATAGAAAAAGGACAGACAGCATTGTTCTAAGGCTAATGCCAGAGGATGCGTATGGGTATATTTTTGGCAAGCCGAAAAACGATTGCCAAGAATATGCAAGACTTTGCATTTGCTTGTGTTTATATGCGTATATCGGCTACATGTGCCTGCACCTGAGCGTATTCCATTTATTTGGGCGCAAGCACAGGTAGGAGCGTATGGCGTGTACTTTCGTATACTTTTGGCAAGCCGAAAAACGATTGCTGAAAATATACGCCCTATGCAACGTGTGGCATTAGCCTAAATGAAAATCAGCTCAATTGCAACTGCCAATTTAACCCTTTTGGAAAAGCACAATCCAACTTATATTTCCACAAAGACTCGCCTTTAAGCAAGAGCATCTCCATGTCACCACCCCTGGATGGTTTGGACACGTGATCAATGTACATACATTTAAATGTAGTAGGATCATTTTGTGCAGGATTTACAAGTAACAAATTGTAAGCAATGTATAATCTCCTACATTGAGGTTTATAAATTTAAGTTCTACATGTAGTGACACCTGGGGGCCTATGCATTAAAGTCCGAATGAAAATGAATGGTAAAAATTCATATTTTTTCTAACTTTTAGAACTCTGCATAATTTCTGGGTTTTTTTTGTTAATTTTCGCAACTTTTTCGTACTTTGAGTCAATTTGTGTGACAAAATCGTATTTGTCGCAACGAGTAGGAAAGTTTCGGATTCATTCAAGCTTCGGAATCGTGACTTTCCTTGGCCAGGTTGGAGCTGCAGAGCTGCAATGGAGTCCTATGGGAGGCTTTCCTTGGGCCGGGTTGGAGCTGCAGAGTGCCATTGAGCCCTATGGGAGACTTTCCTTGGGCCGGGTTGGAGCTGCAGAGTGCCATTGAGCCCTATGGGAGACTTTCCTTGGGCTGGGTTGGAGCTGCAGAGTGCCATTGAGCCCTATGGGAGACTTTCCTTGGGCCGGGTTGGAGCTGCAGAGTGCCATTGAGCCCTATGGGAGACTTTCCTTGGGCCAGGTTGGAACTGCAGAGTGCCATTGAGCCCTATGGGAGACTTTCCTTGGGCCGGGTTGGAGCTGCAGAGTGCCATTGAGCCCTATGGGAGACTTTCCTTGGGCCAGGTTGGAGCTGCAGAGCTGCAATGGAGTCCTATGGGAGGCTTTCCTTGGGCCGGGTTGGAGCTGCAGAGTGCCATTGAGCCCTATGGGAGACTTTCCTTGGCCAGGTTGGAGCTGCAGAGTGCCATTGAGCCCTATGGGAGACTTTCCTTGGGCCGGGTTGGAGCTGCAGAGTGCCATTGAGCCCTATGGGAGACTTTCCTTGGGCCGGGTTGGAGCTGCAGAGTGCCATTGAGCCCTATGGGAGACTTTCCTTGGCCAGGTTGGAGCTGCAGAGCTGCAATGGAGTCCTATGGGAGGCTGCACACTTCAGTGCACACTTAGGGGCACATTTACCAAAGCACAAACGTTCGGAGCGCTCATTCGAACACTCCGAGTGTATTTTCGCCGATTGCACGAAAAAATCGGAAAGGTTTTACCGCTGTTTACAATTGTACGGTACGAAAATTTTGTGACTTTCGGATCGCCAATACGATATTATCGTGACTAATACGATTTTTCCATAAGCATTTTGCTGATATTTGCGATCTTCAGAAATTTTTGTTTCCAATCCGAATTTTTCCCATTCGGGATTCGACCTCGTGATTTGATAAATCTGCCCCTTAGATTATACTTATAGTACCTGCTTGGGAGTGGGTGCATGACGGTATCCGTGTTAACCTTTGCCACGTGGTCCCACAACCAAATTTGTCTAGAAAATAATGGCCAAATCCGTAGCTTCAAATGAGGCACCTAAAAGATGCCATTTGGTGGACTGCAATATAAGAGATCATAGGGTTGATTCACTAAAGGTCGATAAAACGAGCGTTATTTATAGCATGCGTTAAAAATTTTATTGCATCTAATTTTTCGCATCTTAACGCATGATTCACTAAAAGCATACTTGTGTTAATTTACGCGCGATGCTGCATGCGTTATTTTAGTCGTGAAGACTAAAATAACGCAGTGGGATTTATTCAGACTTGAATATATCCCACTGCAAAGTCCATATTGTGTTGCCAAAAGCTCATGAACTGTACTTTTTCCCTCCCTTTTTTGCCCTCCCTGATTTCCTCCGGAGAGAATCCTCCCCCAGTCTTTTTAAAACTAAGGTTAAAGACTCCCTTTTGGAGCCCTCACCCAGCACCTGATCTGGGAACTGGCACTTATACTGTAATGTCACCCACTGTGACCTACAGCACTTATATTTGCCTATTTGTGTCTGTTAGTTACCCTTCCATATAGATTGTAAGCTCTACGGGGCAGGGACCTCCTTCCTCTTGTGTCCTCGACTCATTGCAACTTATTGCAACTGTATCTTGTATTTATCTGTATTTATTGTCATACTTTGTATTTATCTATTATCTTAATAACCCCCTGTTTGTATTAATGTATTCTACTGTACAGCGCTGGGTACATAAGTAGCGCTTTATAAATAAAGATATACATACATACTTTTCCATAATTACCGCCTGCCCCAAGTAGGGGTTAATTTTCGCACAGACTAATGCGATATTTAGTGCGTCTAAGTGTTTGTGAATCATATGTTAGTGTTATTTTGGCGCGCAAATTAACGCATGCAGTAGCGCGTAAATTAATACTGTCGCGAATCGCGTCTATTTTAACACAAAAAAGCGTGCGATAAAATGTATCGACCTTTAGTGAATCAGCCCTCATGTATCCCTTCCTGAAAAAAATCTAATCAGGAAAAAACTGCAAAATAAAAATTAAAAAATGACCCAGTACAAATCCTTTCAGCCCAACAGCAGCAGCTTTTCCAAAAAAATGCTTGATGACCCTTGTGAATATTTTGTAACAATATCTCATATAATACTTTAACATTGTCAGTCCTCTCTGTTCTCTTCAGTGATGTAATTAAAGGGTTGTGAATTATTTCCTTCTTACTGCAGATGTGTTTTGTATTACAAGACTGTCTTTTTAGGCAACTGGGTCTCGGGGCCTGGTATTTTTCATGATTTTGATGATTTTGGCTTCCTCTGTTGTTTGTCTCTGATCACATGGCTCAAAGTAAATTGTTTTACACTCTGTTCTGTGCAAATACTGTTTTTTTTTTCAGGGTTAATCGAGCTCTGCAATGAAACACAAAGAACAATTCATTTTATATACTAATGTTTGGATAGGTGTGTATAAAGCATTCAATTGCATAGCAAAACATATCACGATTTAACCTAAAGAAGTTCAGATGATTTAACAGCATCAAGAGACATTATATCTTGTGCTATAAAAACTAGCATCTGTGCTTGTCATCAGGTTTAAGCAGGGTGATACCAAATGTGTGGTCCAACAGCTTATTTTGGTAAATGTGCAGATATGTTAAATATTGTCATAGCAATAGTGCTCTTTGTGTATATAAAAAAATCACCGAGCGCTTCATTTGGTAACTACTAGCTTAAAAGAAACCCTAAAAAAGATGGCAGATTTTAAAGATATGGATCTTTAAAGATTACAAATGTTTGTCCTGTATCTCGAAATAAAATATTTCTTGCTGGCAGCAGCCCTGTAATCTTTAAGTGTTCATTCGATAAAAGTATTCTCACGGAAGGTTATTCTCACCTGTTTCAGAGAGGATCCCTTTCTTGTCTAATACACATGCTGGTCTGTGGAAACAAAAACATTCATATTACCTGCTTAACCTGTATTCTATCACATGTATTTTAGGTGCCATCACCAATATCTCCAGCCTGCCCAATCCCCAGTGCCATTAGTGGTTATGTGCCTTAGTGGAAGGGGGTGAATGTGAGGGAGGTGGGGAGGAGTAAGCAAGTGGCCTGGGGGGTACTAGGGCCACACACTGGAAATCCAGCCCTGGCTTATTCTACATTGGTTGAGTAGAGGCAATACACCTGTTTCATATAAATGATCTCACCTATAAGAGGCAAATGCCTATCAGGCAATGGTGTTTATTTATTTTCTATATATAATAATCTATAATAACATGTATATACCAAAAATCATCTTTTTATATCATTTTAATTTGGTTATTTAAATAAAACCCCTTTCCCGAAAAACGGGGCACTAACTAGTAGTGATTAAAATAGCTTGTGCCGGTTCCAGCATCTCCCCAATAGTGTGCCAAACCAGTTACAGTAATAAATTACTTACATCTTTTCCTCTTCTTCCTCGCAACAGCCAAGCATACAAGCAACGCGATTAAAATAATGAGAAAGAGTGGGATGAACCATAAATAATATCGTTGCAATTCTCCTGAAACAGATACAAAAACACTCAGTCCATACAGTTATACACAGAGAATAGGTCAGGAATGACTAACATGTGAGCAGTATATGAACAAGATGGGATTTGTTATGCATGACAGCTAAGTGGCCAAAATGATATTATTTCATTTGGGGCCATTGACAATCTTTAAAATGCTTTCATTGGACATTGGTCTTGTCCACATTAGCTTATGATGCGGGCAACATGAATGTTTCATCATACAAATATGCCTTCATAAGTATCACTTGATTTGTTCTCTGGGCCGGTACTTTTCTTACGAAAAAAAACTGAACGAGCCCGGGGAAGTTTGAGTCGCAATGCCACAGCACAATCTTACCTTGTGTTCCCAGTTGTCCCTCAGATTTAGATTTGCACATGCATTCAGAACATGCATGAATTTACAGCCAGGTGTAAGTCTAATAAGGAAGCCAGAGAAGCAAGATAAGATGGCACAATGGTGCTGCGATTCCTTCCTTCTACAGTATAGTACTGTTTTCAAATCTGGGCATCTACCCTGGGCCCCATAGGTATGCAAGATGCTGAAGTAGGATAAGATGGTGACCAAAGTACAAGATGCCAAAAATAACATTTGATATCATCATTGTAATTGTTTTTATATATATATATATATATATATATATATATATATATATATATATATAGCAGTACACTACTAACTTTCCAAAGCACTGCTCCAGAAATCTGCATTCTTTAGATTGCAAGGCCAAATATTCCACTTAGAGTAGGTTTATCCTAGAAAACTATAAATTTTTGGAAAGAACAGATTCTGATGAATTCAGAATAGATACAACTGTCCATCTACTCCAAATTACCAAGTCTAAATGTACCAGTTTTTATTAAAAAAAATTGAAATTTCTGAAAAATAATTTCAAAGCTTTCATTCTACGTGCTTATCATCTCCCACATATCATTAGGTCCAAGATAAAACACCCTAAATATGAATGCCAGGGGTCCACTAGACAGTTTGATGCTTAATGTGTATAGGTTTACCTAAGTATGTGGCATGTAGGGGCCCCAATGTGAACATACCCCCATATGATCTATCATTTCTGTCATTTCAGCTTCTGCAAAATCATTTACTGCATTTTATGGGGGATAAAGCCACAAAAAAACTTTACCCCAGAAAACCATGTATTTTTGGAAAGTACACATTCTCCCAAATCTAAAATGGGTACCCATGTCTACTCCAAAGTACCAATCTGCAAAGCTTTCCTAAAATTGGCGATTTTGATCGCCAAAAATCACCTCAAAGCTTTTACTTTGCAGCATCTTATCTCCCGTATTGCATTAGGTACCAAGATAAAACACCCTAATTATGTATCCCAGGGGTCCACTGAACAGTTTGATGCCCAGTGTGCATAGGTTTACCTAAGTATGTGGCATATACTATCATACGATCATACGATCGATCATTTCTGTCATTTCAGCTATTGCAAAACCAATACATTTACATCATTATATGTGGGGTAAAGCTACAGGGTATAAAAAAAGTACACTCACCTCAGAAAACCATATATTTTTAGAAAGTACACATTCTCCTGAATCTAAAATGGGTACCCGAGATTTTGGCAAAACATCCACTTTGCACCATCTTTTCTCTCACAGGTCATTAGGTAGCTATATAAAACTCCCTAAATATGAACACCAGAGGTCTACAGATGATGATGATGTCCAATAAAAATAGGTTTATCAGAGTACATGGCACTTACAGACCCCAAAATATAACTTGTGCACACGCTTACATTTACCTGATTCATAAACACATGGGCAGTTTTGTGTGTGGTAAGAGGCAAAAAACTGGAAATTGTTTCATATTTTCCGTAATTTCTGTTTCCTGGTCACTTTCCATGGCAGCATTCACCAATGGGTTAACTTCCCCTGCAGGCCAGCGGACAGGACTTCCCACCAATAGGTTAAAAGTTCTACTTCCCTTTCCCTCCTTAGTCTTCATAAAAAGCTGTCCAACTTAGGGTGGGAAATCCCTGGTGAATGCTGCCATGGAAGGTGACCAGGAAAGAGAAATCATGGTAAGTATGAAACAATTTCCTGTTTTACGTAGTCACCCATGAACAGAATTCACCAATGGGAACTCCCAAAGCTACATAGAAGGAGGGACAACAATGCTTTCACCCCTTGGGAACCTTCCTGCCTGCCAAATCATAGTCTTTTGCAATTGCCACTACAATCCAAGCGCTAATTGTTCTTTTTGTTGGTGCTTGACCCTTCCTGAAGCCTCTGGGAATTGCAAAAAATTGTTTCAATTTTCTCCAGGACTTATTTCTTTCTAAGTAAATCTTTATTGCCCTCACAAGACCAAGAGTGTGCCACAGAGCTTCTTTATCAGAACTAGCATGAGGACAAAAGGACGGAAGAACCACCTCCATATCTAGGTGAAATTTTGACACTACCCTTGGCAGGAAGTTAAAGGCAGGCTTCAGCACTAGTTTGAAGACTACTGTGTGATGTTCAGAGGCTGCCAAAGCAGCTACTGTATTTCTCCCACTCTGCACGTAGAGGTTACAGCCTCCAGAACAACTCCAGAGTCAGGTTCCACAGGGATACCTCCTCCAATGGATCAAAAGGAGGAGTAGTAAGGGTTTTCAGTACAAACAGAAGATCCCAAGGAGGTAAACAACTCATTTTTACAGGTCTAACCCTTATGAGGGCTTAAAAAAACCTTTGAATCAAGGGCTCCTCCACCCAAGATTTCCCAGTCAATGCCGATATTGCAGATATCTGACCTTTAAATGTACTGAAGTGCAGATTCTTTTCATACCCAGCAAAGAGAAATTCTACTCGAAGGAAACATGGGATCCTCCGCTTTAGCACAGGCAAACTCAGCAAACTTCTCCCAGACTTTGTAATACTAAAGGGACATGTTGCTCTTCCTAGATTTCAAAAGAAGGTCTACAATCTCATCCTTTAGATGAAGACTCTTCAGTCGCGCCCCCTCTCAACCTCCAAGCCATCAAGGATGGAAGGTCATCCTTTTGGATCTGGACTGAGCCCTGTGACAGCCACCCTGGATGCCTCTGAATTTCCAATGTCTTATATGCCTAGTTTGCGAAGCAGAGGAAACAAAGGCCTTCTGGGTCAAAAGGAGATGATTGCAATGGCCTCCGCTCTGTCCCACTTGATCTTCTTTAGTACTCTCCAAATCACTGGAAATGGAGGAAATTCATAAATCAGATACTCTCTCCAATCTTGCATCACGTCCACTGCCAAGGCACGGAAAGCTCGCAAGAAACTGAAGGCATTTTCTGTTCTGCCAGGATGCTATCACATCTATTTCTGGACAACCCCACTTTGTCACTAATTCCTCGAAGATCTCGAAATATAGACTCCATTCTCCAGGTTCTACTAAAACCCGACTGAAGAAATATGCTTTTACATTTTCCTTTCCTGGAAGATTAATTGCTGTCAAACTTTCCAGATAATGTTCTGCCCATTGAAAAAGTGGCTTTACTTATTCCAAAAGCGTACGATTCCTGGTGCCTCCTTGTTTTACCACATATGCTTCTGCTGTAGTATTGCCTGTCATCACTTTCACATTTTTGCCTTTTAAATGACATGAAAAAGAAAGCAGAGATTATTTTATGGCTCTTTATTCCAGAATATTGGAAGGAATGTTCTTTTCTTTCTTCCTCTAGATGAGCACCCCGGCCTAACTCCTAGGCATCCGTGGAGACCACCACCCACTCTGGTTGTTCTATCAACATTCCTTTATTCAAGTGTTCTTGAGAACACCACCATTCCAGACTTTCTTTTACCTCTAGCGGAAAAACTGCAGGGACCTTAGATGCCATCTTGCCCACTTGACTACTTGAATTGTCGAGGACATCATTCCCAAAACCTTCAAACATTTTCAGACTGAGACCACCTCCAGACTTTTGAATTTTCTTATCAAACTTACAATTTTTTCCTGTTTTTCCAAAGGAAGGCTCACACAATTTTGATCCATATGAATCCATGCTCCTAGGAACTGAATTGATCTTGTTGATACTAAATTGCTTTTTTTCCAATTTATTAATCCAACTGTGAGCTTGAAGAAATTCCAGGACTCTTGCAGTCCACTTCTTGCATCCACTTCTGATTCTGCTTTCACCAGGATGTTGTCCAGGTAATGAAAGGCTGCTATCTCCTCTAATTCCGCAATGAGTGTGACAAGTACATTTGTAAAAACTCTTGCAAAAGACTGAAGGGCAGGCATTTGAACTATACATGTACATCGTCCACTGCAAACCTCAGAAATCTTCTGTGTTCTATTGCCTTAGGAACATGGAAGCAGGCATCTTTTAAGTCTATATTTGTCTCCCACTGACTGATCTTTTTTTTATTAGAAATAGCCTTGAGTAGAAACCTGTCCACCTTTCTTGAGGTGCCACTACTTCTACTGTCCCTAAAGCAAACAGTTGCCTTATGTATTCCTGGACTACTCCTTTGCTTGCCCCGATTCTCTGAAACTGGACTTGACGAAAACATTTCTTTTGGGTATTGACTGGAACTCTAGTAAAAGAAACTTATTTCTACTGTGTTCCTTACCCAAATATCCTGAATGGATCAGGCCCAAACATGGCAAATACTAGCTACCCTACCTCCTACCATTATCGTAGCCTTGACATCCTCATTGCTGAGAGGACATAGAAGGGGCAGAGGAAAAACACCCGATCTCCTAGACCAGTACTCTGCCGACCAGACCTCCAGGAAGACTAGAATATTCTCTCCCCGGCTTATATTGTCTCGATGATCTAAAGGACCTCTCCTTGTCCTTATTGTAACTGGAGTCTTAGCTGCCTCTTTTAACTCTCTTCTCCTGAGGTAGGAAGACACTTTTGCGCCGGATACCTTTTTTATAATGGCATCTAGCTTTTCTCCAAATAACATTTCACCTTCAAAAGGTAGCTGACATACATTTGTCTTGGAAGCTGTATCTGCAGCCCAAGCTTTTAGCCAGAGAGCCCTTCTAGCTACTACTGATAAAGCCATAGACCTTGCTGAAAAATGAACCACGTCCAAAGAAATCTCAGAAAAGATATCAGTTGCCATCTTACAGTCAGACAACTTAGGCCTTTTGGCATTTGAGGATATTGCTTCCCCCCAATTCCAATATCCAGACTTTGAACGCTCTAGACACTGAGGTTACTGACACAGCAGGTCTACATGCAGCTCCCGCTGCACCAAAAGATTTCTTAATGTTAAACTCCATCTTCTTTTCCATTGGTTCTCTGAACAACGCAGATTCATCAACCGGTAACATAGTTTTTTTTTGCTAACTTCATCTAACCTTTTTTTTGCTAGCCACATCCACCTTGGGGGGTTAATCCCAGAATTTTGCATCCTGTTCATTAAAAGGATATTTTTTTGTTAAACTTCCCTGCTGTTTGCGCTCTCTTCTCTGTCTTTTTCAATTCAGCCTGG
The DNA here is from genome assembly GCF_000004195.4 of Xenopus tropicalis. NCBI lineage: Eukaryota > Metazoa > Chordata > Amphibia > Anura > Pipidae > Xenopus > Xenopus tropicalis. Next base: position 19,079 of record NW_022279363.1, read on the forward strand.
ATAATTTCTTTACTAGAGGAATGAACTGGAAAACAAACAGTTTTCTGTTTAGAAGCTTCAGTTGGAAAGGTTAAAGTCTGCGTCGCTGCCTTAATCAAAGGTTCAATGATTGAGATGTCAAACCTTGATTCTTCATCAGAGCATGCTAGTGAGTAAATCTCCGAATCGTCTGACAAGTCTCCCTCTGATATTTCTGACAAAGAATCTGTTTGTCTCGACTGTGAATGCCTTGGTCTCTTTTTTGAAACCCCTGAATAACCGCTTGCTTAATTACAGAAGCTAGTGAGTCTACAAACATCCGATTTTCCTGTGACATAGGAAAGTTAGCAGTTTCTCCAGAGACTTTTTAGGATCTGAGGTAGGAAGGTTGGATACAAATAATAATATATTATTAGAATAAGCCCCAGTACAACTTTCTTCAATTTCAGCTTGAAATTATCCTCAACTTTTCCCTTTGGGGTGAGAAGCTTTTCGTATTGTACCAGATTCCACTGGCCATACTGCATAAAAAGAAAGTTGACTATCAGCTCCATACACCCAGTAGGGTTGTATCCCTATAAAGCTACACCTGCACTGCACTGTAAACCCCAATGCACCTGCACTGTAAACTCCAGTGCAATTCTGGCAAATGGCACAGGCAGGAAGTACTGAACCTTGAAACAGCCCTTGACTGACACCTGCAGAAAACATAATTGGTTGGCCATGCCCAATAAGCCAGACCGATAAGTTGTGCTGGTTCTAGGGCAAAACTCAGAATTTGGCGCCAAAAACATCACTTCCGGTCCATTAACATCAGCATCATGCTGTCTGGCACATACTACCCATATCCAAGATGCCCGCCGCTAATATCAGAAAACGTCATCTCCCTGTGCTTTCATTCATGTGCGCCTTATGTGGGTGCGTTTGCATGCTTGTCCTGCGCATGTCTTGCTGAACGTATCCAGGAAGCAGGGACCCCGTGCGCTGCTTCCTGAGCTGCACGTGGGAGGCAAACTAGGTTCCAACCTCTGAGCCGCTCCTCCAGGTAGGCTCCTTCCATACACCAGGGGAACACTGCACACTTAACTACCTAATCCACACAGCGAGAGGGAGTTATTCACATGTTCATTTCTTTTGCTAACCTCCTTCAGGGGAGCCTTTAAGGAACTTAAGTAGTTATTCTTCTTCGTCATCCCAGTAGAGATCATGCTGCAAGCTTATGCATCCTACCATTGGCCCAGACAGGACAAAAAAGACTAAGGAGGGAAAGGGAAGTAGAACTTTTAACCTATTGGTGGGAGGTCCTGTCTGCTGGCCTGCAGGGGAGGTTAACCCATTGGTGAATGCTGACCATGGGTAACTAGGGAAATGTAGGGTGACCCCTGAAAACCATATATTTTTGGAAAGTACACATTCTGACAAATCCAACAAGGGTAAAGAGTCTTTTCTACACCAAAGTACCAATCTGCAAAACTTTCCTAAAGTTAGACTTTTTAATGTAATTTCTGAAAATCACCTAGAAATGTTGCAATTCACCGCATTAATCGAACACAATTTATTTTTGCATACAATGACACATCACCTTAAATATGAGCACCAGAGGGTGACTGAACAGTGTGATGCCCAATATGCATAGATTTACCAACGTTTATTTTGCACAATTTCTTACATAAAAAATGTAAATCACCCCAAATATAAACGCCAGGGGTCTTCTGAACAGTGTGATGCCCAATATGAATAGATTTACCTTAGTATGTAGTTATGTACAGACCCCACATGAAAGTAATGCATGTGAATTTTCTCGCCTGCCAACTCAGTTTCGCAAACAGAGCCCTCAGACTGGGTATAATGTGTTGTAAAACCCCCTAACTGTACAGAGACCCCCCGAAAACCATTTATTTTTGTAAAGTACACATTCTGACAAATCCGACACAGGTAAAGATGTGTTTCACACTTGCCAGCCCCCTTAGCTCGTTGCTGAGGGGGTCACATCAGCTTTTGCCGCAGGTGCAGAAAGAAACCATTTTCTGCCAAGAATGTAGATACTACGTGCTTGGCAAATTAAAGCCTTTTCTAAAATAACCTAGTACCTACGTGCTTGTCAGGGAAAGGGTTAAGGAATGTACCAAGGTCCCTCTATGCATATATAAAACCCAACATCGCAATATTATATTGGCTACTTACTGTCTGTCATTAGAGTGCAGATGTCCTTTATGTGAATGGAGGTGCTTTTCTGATTGGCTGGGTTATACACAGTGCAGCTAAACTCCTCATCCAAAGTCCTCAGTGATTGGCTGTGCAGTGACACCTGGATGGAGGATCCATTCATATAGTGCAGGTGCCCAGTCTCATTATTCCCTTTCTGCCAATGGTACCATTCCACTGAGGAGTTTGTAGGGACAGAACAATAGAGAGTGAAATTGCAGCAACAGGCAGAATTCCTCTCCACTTCCTTCTCTATGTGCGGGGCAGGAACAGGCTCTGTAGGCAAAATGTATTATTGTCATTATTACAATTTTATGAAATATCCTTGTCCGCGCTTTTAGCAATTATACATGTGTATCAAATCACTCAATTTTAGCAACCACACCTCAAAAAGTGAGGGAAAAAAAATAAATTACAATTTTTTTCCCTTTTGTGTTAATTCAAACAAGTGAGCCTAATAGTGCTCGAGAGCTGCCCTCCTCCACCTAATCCACAGATGAAACCAAAACATTCGTTTTAACGAGTTGGCGCTCTCAAAAATTTAAACTCTTGATTATATTAAAAATCAGATTATTTCCCAAAAAAAGGTTAATTCATCCACCATATATCACTCAAACAATTTATACAAAAATAGTAGTAATAGAAAGGGTTTATATACAAGTTTGGATAAGCATGGCGTTTCTGAGAGTTATAATTATTAACCCCTGCATGTCCTCTATTTTAGTAACGATTGGGCTACCTTCAGGAATAAATATATAAATAAAGACTTCTTCTCAGCTACTACCAAATTCTTTAGGATATTAGTTTGTAGACTAGAGGGATACCCTAAATTAGATGCTAGCCCCTCCAACTCCTGCTATATTTCAAGGCAGATACACTGCCTCCCAAACTATAAATGTTTCTACCCTGTGTTGGGAAAAAAAAGGGGAAAAGGGGGAGTCCTATCCTCAACATGTACAAAAATACAGGCTGAGGGTAAGAGACCCTCTCTCTTTAACGGTCTAATGTCTCCCTTACTGGGAGCAATTCTCAATGTAGGAATGGTTTAATATTCCAATTTTCATTGAACCCTATTGGTTCAAAGGTATTTAATGCCACCATCCAATAGGTTTCTCTCCTGTCTAATGCCGCTACTCTGTCACCTCCACTGTAATAGAATAAGCAAAAGTAGGAAGCGGAGCACTGGATGATCTCTCAATAAAAGCATTACTTTATTTTAATCTTTAAAATCATGACAGAGAGCACAGCTTAACGCGTTTCATGGCTACATGGCACTGTTAAAACCTCCTCTGTAATCCATTTCCACTTGTTCTATTGCCCATGCTTTCATGTGTCTAACATCAGATCCATGTGTTTATACAGTGGTCTCTCAGTGGACCCTATCCTGATCTTCCTAATATGTTCGAATGCCTTTAGACTTACTTTTAATTTATATTAACCTTTCATTGTCCTTTAAGACAACATAACAAAAATCAGGGAATGGCAAAAGATTGTAGTTTAGAACCATATATAAATAGGGAGAATAGAGTAGGAAAAACTATTCGAGGGGTCTCTGGAAGCTGGCATATCTGCGGAAGGTGTTCTCAATGTAATTATTCCCCTAATAAAATTACTCAGATGGAGATAATGGGGAATTATACCAAACATTATATTAGAAACCATATCTCATGTTGGTCCCAATACGTAGTACAGGTATGGGACCCATTATCCAGAATGCTCGGGACCAAGGGTATTCCGGATAATGGGTCTTTCCGTAATTTGGATCTCCATACCTTAAGTCTACTAAAAAATCAATAAAACATTAATTAAACCCAATAGGATTGTTTTGCCTCCAATAAGGATTAATTATATCTTAGTTGGGATCAATTACAAGATGCTGTTTTATTATTACAGAGAAAAGGGAATCATTTAACCATTAAATAAACCCAATAGGGCTGTTCTGCCCCCAATAAGGGGTAATTATATCTTAGTTGGGATCAAGTACAGGTACTGGTTTATTATTACAGAGAAAAGGGAATCATTTAACCATTAAATAAACCCAATAGGGCTGTTCTGCCCCCAATAAGGGGTAATTATATCTTAGTTGGGATCAAGTACAGGTACTGTTTTATTATTACAGAGAAAAGGGAATCATTTAACCATGAAATAAACCCAATAGGGCTGTTCTGCCCCCAATAAGGGGTAATTATATCTTAGTTGGGATCAAGTACAGGTACTGTTTTATTATTACAGAGAAAAGGGAATCATTTAACCATGAAATAAACCCAATAGGACTGTTCTGCCCCCAATAAGGGGTAATTATATCTTAATTGGGATCAAGTACAGGTACTGTTTTATAATTACAGAGAAAAGGGAATCATTTAACCATGAAATAAACCCAATAGGGCTGTTCTGCCCCCAATAAGGGGTAATTATATCTTAATTGGGATCAATTACAAGATGCTGTTTTATTATTACAGAGAAAAAGGAAATCAGTTTTTAAATTCTGAATTATTTGATTTAATGGAGTCTATGGGAGACAGGCTTTCCGTAATTTGGAGCTTTCTGGATAACGAGTTTCCGGGTAAGGGATCCCATACCTGTATATGTAATTGAGTGTAGTTGTAGTATATGTTGGGGCGAACTATTAGGTCATTCCGTACGAGGTTAAAACAAACATATTAGGAAGATCAGGATAGGGTACACTGAGAGACCACTGTATAAACATTTTTGCAAAACACATGGATCTGATGTTAGACACATGAAAACATGGGCAATAGAACAAGTGGAAATGGATTACAGAGGAGGTGACAGAGTAGCGGCATTAGACAGGAGAGAAACCTATTGGATGGTGGCATTAAATACCTTTGAACTAATAGGGTTCAATGAAAATTGGAATATTAAACCATTCCTACATTGAGAATTGCTCCCAGTAAGGGAGACATTAGACCGTTAAAGAGAGAGGGTCTCTTACCCTCAGCCTGTATTTTTGTACATGTTGAGGATAGGACTCCCCCTTTTTCCCCTTTTTTTCCCCAACACAGGGTAGAAACATTTATAGTTTGGGAGGCAGTGTATCTGCCTTGAAATATAGCAGGAGTTGGAGGGGCTAGCATCTAATTTAGGGTATCCCTCTAGTCTACAAACTAATATCCTAAAGAATTTGGTAGTAGCTGAGAAGAAGTCTTTATTTATATATTTATTCCTGAAGGTAGCCCAATCGTTTCTACAATAGAGGACATGCAGGGGTTAATAATTATAACCCTCAGAAACGCCATGCTATATAAAAAAAGGGGAGAGAACCCTCCGGGGAATAGTCCTTTAAGAAGTGCATGTGCGGGAAACGCGTTGACGTAGGAAGCGGCGCACACAGGTACCCGTACTGAAATAGAGACGCTGCCGAAAAAGTTGCAGGAGTGAGCGGCATGGAACCTGTGCGCCTGCAGATTTATTTGTAACAGTAAGTTCCCGGCCGGGACCCCAGAGCGGTTAACTTTATTTCCCCTAGCGGCTTCTGTAAATCAAATGAAATAAGTCTAGGGAATAATATAAGCGGATGTTGAAAAATTCCTTTTTTTTTTTTAAAAAAAAAGGTTCTCTCTCATGTGTTCCCCCCACCAGATAGAACCTATGAGTAGGTCTATATAAGAACATAGAGGCTTTTTATATGGTTTTTAATAATGAATTCCTCTATATAATTCTCCCATTTATTGAGCTCGGTTAAATCATTTTAATATTGATGTATTTTGGTTTTAAAGGACAATGAAAGGTTAATATAAATTAAAAGTAAGTCTAAAGGCATTCTTTTTAAGTGCTTACTGCATATCTAAATTCCCAGATCCCTGCTTGCTTCTCTGAGATATGGTGCTGGCAGCCTACAGCAGTGTGAAGCCTACAGTGACATCACTGAAATCTCTCTCCCCTTCCTGTAGGTGCCAGCGGCAGCCTTCCTATTCTCTGAGCATGTGTGTAACTTGATCCTGTCTCCTGTTCTGAGCTACACATGCCCACCAGCAGGCCCGGATTTGTGGAGAGGCCACAAAGCCCGGGCCTAGGGCGGCAGAAGTTTAGGGGCGGCATGCCGCCCCGCCGCAAGAACATTTTAAAATTTGGCTCCCATACGGAGCAGTCGGGACCTCTCCCCACTGCTCCGTATGGGAGTTTAAAGGAGCGTTTGCGCATGCGCACTGGGGAGAGGGTACGGGGGGCGCGTTCGCGCATGCGCAGAGGGGGACACCCACAGGGGTGGCCTCGGGGCACCTCAGAAAGAAATCCGGCCCTGCCAACCAGCCAATCAGAAGCGCATCTGGCAGAGGGGAGGGGGGGAGGGAATGAAACACATGTGCAGTATGAAGCAAGGAGGGAAAGGAAGGGAGAATACCTGTTTAGAGATGGCTGCCTGTTCTAGAAAATGTGAGTAAGTGTGACTGAGTAAATATGTGATTAGGTGAGCCAAAAGTGTGGCGTTTTTACTAAACAATAGGAGGACTATTGGGCAGTATGCTTTTTACATTTTGACTTGAATTCTCCTTTAATGCTCCCCCCTTGATTTATACCTTTGATGAACTCATAGTAATATCCGTTTTTTAACCCAGCTTTTTATCTTCTGCTTATCCAAACTTGTATATAAACCCTTTCTATCACTACTATTTTTGTATAAATTGTTTGAGTGATATATGGTGGATGAATTAACCTTTTTTTGGGGAAATAAACTGATTTTTATTATAATCAAGAGTTTACATTTTTGAGAGCGCCAACCCGTTAAAACGAATTATTACAATCTTAATTTACAGTGTGTGAGCAAACAATACTAAAAGTAAAAACAATATTGCACCTCTGAATCTTCTCCAGATCACCTTTAAATGATAATAAAAGCCTAAATATAATAGGGAGTGCAGGGAAAGGTGTACGTCATTAGAGGCTAAGCAAAGGTTTACATGGTTACAGACCCCAGAGACACACAGACATACATGCATACACAGACATTCATACACAGTCACACACACCCAGAGACAGTCACACACAAACACAGAAAAACTGTCACACGCACACAGTAACACACACACACACATAGAAACAGTCACATACAGTCACTCACGCAGAGAAAGTCACACACAAACACAGAAAAACAGTCACACACACAGAGGAACAGTCACACACACATACATACATAGAAATGGTTACACACAGAGAAAGAGACAGGCACACAAAAAGGGGCCGATTCACTAAAGGTCGATAACGCTTATTGCATGCTTTTTGTGATAAAAAGCATGCGATAAATAAGTACAGATTCATCAAAGTCATTTCGCATGCGTTAATTCGCATACCGCATGCGCAAAAAAATGCATCATCGCGAAGCGTTATTTCTAACACATTGCGTTGATCAATGCATAGAAATAGTACTAACGCATGATTCACAAACACATATGAAGCGCAAAATATCGCATTAGTCTGTGCGAATATTAACCCATACTTGGGGCAGGGGGTAATTATAGAAAAGTACAGTTAATGAGCTTTTGGCAACACAATATGGACTTTGCAGTGGGATTTATTCAGTCTGTGTTGGCCCCAGAGTGATGCAGCCGCCAGTTTGCAGGGAAATGGGCATTTTCAGAAAAGTAGTTTTACGAAAGTAATGGTTACGTGCGTAAAATCGTGCGCTAATATCACACGCAACTAAATATATTGCACGCAGCGGGAAATAATGCAAGAAAATTGATCATCGCAAGCTAAATATTGCAAAAAACATCGCTTCTTAATTATGACAAGTATCCTTTTAGTGAATCGCATGCTATAAATAGCGCTCGTTTTATCAACCTTTAGTGAATCAGCCCCAAAGTCTCACACACACAGTAAGTCACACACGCACAGACATACACACACAAGAAAGTCACACACACACAAACCTGCACAGACATACACGCAGTCACACACATGCACACACACACAGACCTACACATGCACATAGACACACCCAGTCACACACACACACAGACATACACACATGCACAGACATACACATGCACATAGACACACCCAGTCACACACATGCACACACAGACATACACACATGCACACACACACACAGACCTACACATGCACATAGACACACCCAGTCACACACACACAGACATACACACATGCACAGACATACACATGCACATAGACACACCCAGTCACACACATGCACACACAGACATACACACATGCACACACACACACAGACCTACACATGCACATAGACACACCCAGTCACACACACACAGACATACACACATGCACAGACATACACATGCACATAGACACACCCAGTCACACACAGACATACACACATGCACACACACACAGACCTACACATGCACATAGACACACCCAGTCACACACACACAGACATACACAGACATACACATGCACATAGACACACCCAGTCACACACACACAGACATACACACATGCACAGACATACACATGCACATAGACACACCCAGTCACACACATGCACATAGACACACCCAGTCACACACATGCACACACAGACATACACACATGCACAGACATACACATGCACATAGACACACCCAGTCACACACACACACACAGACATACACACATGCACAGGCATACACATGCACATAGACACACCCAGTCACACACATGCACACAGAAACCGTCACACACAGATAAACAGTCACACACAAAGTCTCACATACACACACACACACACATACATACAGAAACAGTCACACGAGAAAGTCACACACACGCACAGAAACAGTCACACACTCACAGACACACACACATGAGAAACAGTTACACACAGACATACACATACATAGTCACACACAGGCACATACACACACCCAGTCACACACATGCACAGACACACAAGAAACAGTCACACACACATACAAAAACATGCACAGACATACACACCCAGTGACACACATGCACAGACATACACACACACACACATACAGAGAAACACAGTCACACACACATACACACACACAGAGGAATAGTCTCACACACACAGAACAGTCACACAGAGAGTAACAGTCACACACAGAGAGAAACAGTCACACACACAGAGAGAAACAGTCACACACAAAGTCTCACACAGAGAAACAGTCACACACAGAGAAAGTCATACACACACAGTCACACGCACACTCACAGACATACACATGCACAGAAAGACAGACACACACACACACAGAAACAGTCACACACACAGAGAAACAGTCACACACACACACACACACACACACACAGAAAGACAGCCCCACACACACAGAGAAAAACAGTCACACACACACACACACACACACACACACACACACAGAGAAAGTCATACATACACGCATACACACACAGAGAAACAGTCACAAGCACACTCACAGACATACACACATGCACAGACATATACATGCACAGAAAGACAGTCACACACACACAGACATACACACAGTCACACACGCACAGACACAGAAAGACAGCCCCACACACACAGAGAAAAACAAACAGTCACACACACACACAAAGTCTCACACAGAGAAACAGTCACACCCAAACAGAATGTCACACACACACACACACAAAGAGAAATGGTGTCACACACACACACACACACACAGAAATAGTCACACACACACAGTCACACACACACACACAAAGAGAAATGGTGTCACACACACACACACAGAAATAGTCACACACACACAGTCACACACATAGAGAAACAGTCAAACACATACACAAAGTCACACACACAAGGAAACAGACACACGCACAGACACAAAGACAGAAAGAGATAAACTGTACAGCTCTTTTAGTGAATATTCTGCTGGCATAGAAATAAAAACAAAGTGCACAGCTCTGTTTCAGAGGCACCTTGTAGTATAATATTTATTAAGACGGAGAGTATTTCGTTCCTCTGCATTCTCTGATACTCGTTCACTGTGTAAGAAAAAAAACTGCACAACTGATACACACATAATATGGGCAGGGAATACAACTATTGAAATAAGCCACTTTGTAAAAACAAGCTTTTCCTTTAACTGCACCTGTTCAGTGTTTACGATCTCTTACAGAAGCAGCTTGAAATGGCTACTCTGCTTTCTCTCACATGGGTCAAGCAGGGCTGGTCTTACCAACTGCGGGGCCCAACTGGAACCATTTTTGCAGGCCCCCCTTAGTACATTGTAAATTATGCTTTGTACAGGGGAATCCCTATGTGCCATAGTTTTATGGTATCTCTCTGTACAGGCTATGAGCAAACTTATGGGGCTGTTCCTGCTGAATTATACTTTGTACAGGGGAATCCCTATGCCGCCATAGTTTTATGGTATCTCTCTGTACAGGCTATGGGCAAACTTAGGGGGCTGTTCCTGCTGAATTGTGCTTAGTACAGGGGAATCCCTATGCCGCCATAGTTTTATGGTATCTCTCTGTACAGGCTATGAGCAAACTTAGGGGGCTGTTCCTGCTGAATTGTGCTTAGTACAGGGGAATCCCTATGCCGCCATAGTTTTATAGTATCTCTCTGTACAGGCTATGAGCAAACTTAGGGGGCTGTTCCTGTTGAAATCTGCTTAGTACAGGGGAATCCCTATGCTGCCATAGTTTTATGGTATCTCTCTGTACAGGCTATGAGCAAACTTAGGGGGCTGTTCCTGCTGAATTGTGCTTAGTACAGGGGAATCCCTATGCTGCCATAGTTTTATGGTATCTCTCTGTACAGGCTATGAGCAAACTTAGGGGGCTGTTCCTGCTGAATTGTGCTTAGTACAGGGGAATCCCTACACTGCCATAGTCTTATGGTATCTCTCTGTACAGGCTATGAGCAAACTTAGGGGGCTGTTCCTGCTGAATTGTGCTTAGTACAGGGGAATCCCTATGCTGCCATAGTTTTATGGTATCTCTCTGTACAGGCTATGAGCAAACTTAGGGGGCTGTTCCTGCTGAATTGTGCTTAGTACAGGGGAATCCCTATGCCGCCATAGTTTTATGGTATCTCTCTGTACAGGCTATGAGCAAACTTAGGGGGCTGTTCCTACTGAATTGTGCTTAGTACAGGGGAATCCCTATGCCGCCATAGTTTTATGGCATCTCTCTGTACAGGCTATGAGCAAACTTAGGAGGCTGTTCCTGCTGAATTGTGCTTAGTACAGGGGAATCCCTATGTGCCATAGTTTTATGGTATCTCTCTGTACAGGCTATGAGCAAACTTAGGGGGCTGTTCCTGCTGAATTGTGCTTAGTACAGGGGAATCCCTATGCTGCCATAGTTTTATGGTATCTCTCTGTACAGGCTATGAGCAAACTTAGGGGGCTGTTCCTGATGAATTGTGCTGCTTTTAATCAAGGAGAATGGGAAATGGCTCATACAAAGCACTATAAGCATATATATATATATAGCACAATCACTGGAAAATTCCTACTCCCACATTTTCCTGCAGTTAAGGTGGAAATGGTGCTACGTGTGCCATTGTCCTTATCCACAAATAGATCCATTCATCAGATAAGAATGCTAAATAAGTGGCCCCGTTCTGCATTAAAAAACAGTAGCTTTTACTCCCCTACCTTCCACCCACAGACATTGAAGCTCCGGGGCTCATTTCTCCCCTTCTACACCAAAGGAGAACTCCTTCACAGGGGGCTGTGTGTGCTCTGCCTTAGGACGGTGAGTGCAGAGGGTCAAAGTTAATGCCCTGCAAACGCATTGCAGCACAGCCCCCTGTGAAGGAGTTCTTCTTTCGTGTAGATAAGATAAAAGGTAAATGTAAGTAAAGTCAGTGCACAGGTTTTTTTTTTAAATAAGTCAGCGGGAAGAAATGAGCCCTGGAGGTTCAATGTCTGTGGGTGGAAGGGAGGGGGGAGTAAAAGCTACTGTTTCTTAATGCAGTGCGGGGTCCCCATTGGCGCGGGGCCCGATTGGGTGTAATAGGTCCAGTCGGCCTAGGACCGGCCCTGTGGGTCAGGTTTAATGGTGCTGTTTGGGAGAGGGTAGGGAGGACTCTGCAAAAATGCTACCATTTATCTGTGAGTTTACCTTCATTGTCAAGGTCTAAATTACGTCTACGATGAAAGCCCTAAACACAAACATGCTCTGACCAACTAGAGTAAACCAAGTGATGAATTTTTCAGGTTTTTTTTAAAGGAAAACTATACCCCCAAACAGGCCTCTATAAATATATATTGCATAAACAGCTCATATGTAAAACCCTGCTTCATCTAAATAAACCATTTTCATACAAATATACTTTTTTAGTAGTATGTGCCATTGGGTAATCCTAAATAGAAAACTGCCATTTTAAAAATTATGGGCTGCCTCCTGGGACCATATGATTTACAGTGCACACAAACAAGCCAAGGCACACATACATGCTAGGCCCCATCAGCCAATGAATGGTTCTGCCTTTTGTTCCCACACTACTTCCTGTTACAGTTAGAGCTGCATCACTTCCTGTCAGCTGATCTCTGAGGGAACACACAGCCCATCACTAAATGGCGGCTCAAGGGAAAGGATGTAAAAGAGCAATTTTTACCGATATATATATTCCAGTTTGCGAGATTCTTTAATAGGTCACTTAACCAACAAATAGTTTATATTATGTTAAGTATTCATTCTGGGGGTATAGTTTTCCTTTAAAAAGATTTTACAGAATGAGGGAGATGTAGTTCAGCAGCAGAAAAGGAGCTGCAGGTGAAAATATTACCAATCTTGTGCATAGTTTACCAACCTGTGAGGCTGGAAGCAGTGGATGCTGGGTTGGCTGTAGGACAATAAGGGCAGAGAGAAGGGTGTAGGGAAGGTAAAAACCGTACCAGTAAATTACAACAGGGGCAAATTGCAGTACCTTGATACCTAATGATATAAGGGAGATACGATACTGCAAATTCAAGGGACCAGGTACCACTGTGCTATTTTTATTATAGAAGGGGAGTTGTAACTGCTAAACCTTCTGGGTCAGCGACTCTGGTCACAGGCTGAAGTATAACTCTGGAGAGGCCTGCCATGACTAATTCAAACGTTAGGACTATACTGACCTTCCGCCAGTCACAGTCATGCCAACTCTGTCTCAGCACAAACTAGAATGCAGGTACAGGTATAGGATCCCTTATCCGGAAACCCGTTATCCAGAAAGCTCCGAATTACAGAAAGCCTGTCTCCCATAAACTCCATTTTAATCAAATAATTCAAAATTTTAAAACTGATTTCCTTTTTCTCTGTAGTAATAAAACAGTACCTTGTACTTGATCCCAACTAAGATATAATTACCCCTTATTGGGGCAGAACAGCCCTATTGGGTTTATTTAATGGTTAAATGATTCCCTTTTCTCTGTAATAATAAAACAGTACCTGTACTTGATCCCAACTAAGATATAATTACCCCTTATTGGGGGCAGAACAGCCCTATTGGGTTTATTTAATGGTTAAATGATTCCCTTTTCTCTGTAATAATAAAACAGTACCTTGTACTTGATCCCAACTAAGATATAATTACCCCTTATTGGGGGCAGAACAGCCCTATTGGGTTTATTTAATGGTTAAATGATTCCCTTTTCTCTGTAATAATAAAACAGTACCTGTACTTGATCCCAACTAAGATATAATTACCCCTTATTGGGGCAGGACAGCCCTATTGGGTTTATTTAATGGT